>NC_057408.1:43621844-43921844 GCF_019320065.1 Cervus canadensis | reverse complement strand
TACATGATGTGCCTTGGAACTGCGGACATCAGAACAAGCAATTAGATCAGCTCAGGTAAGTGTGTGAATCTGTGCTATATTTGTTGTGGTTGGACTACAAACAATATTAAACAGTAGATCATAAGCTGATTCTACGCCTGATTTCTTTAATATACTCTATTTTGTTTTAATCTTGAGGTCTTAGTGGATCCAGAGAATGGTTCTTGGGGGACTGGCAATTGGGTCAAATAAGAATCACCTTTGGAGGCCTTCCCTGGTGGTTAAGAAACCACCCATAATGCAGGGAACACAGGTTCGATCTCTGGTCCGGGAAGATTTCACATGCAGCTAGGCAACTAAACCCATGTGCTGCCACTACTGAGCCTGTGCTCTAGAGTCCATGCTCTGCGACAACAGAAGTCACCACAATGAGAATTGCATCCGCCACAACTAGAGAGTAGCCTCTGCTCACCACGACTAGAGAAAGGCTGAGTACAACAACAAAAGACAGAGCACAGCCACAAATTTATCAGTTAACTTTAAAAATTGTACTTAAAAAAACCCAAGTTCTAACAAAAATAATAAGAAAGAATCACCTAGGGAGTTTTGAAAGCATATGTAAATACTCATACACCTGATTCAACCTTCCATCCCAAATCTCTAACTTTCTCCACCCCAAACATGTGTAAGGTGAAAAAAATATTTTGGATACCTAGCAACTTCTAATATCACAAATTACAGAGTTTGCCAGCCTGGGGTTTATGTTGCCAAACTTGGAGCTAAAATAGCATGGAGTTTCTCACTCAGCAAAAATAATTTTAAAAAAAGGGAAATCTTTTTGCCCCTGACTATAGGTGACACTTGCTTGCTCCTTGGAAGAATAGTTATGACCAACCTAGACAGCATATTAAAAAGCAGAGACATTACTTGACAACAAAGGTCCATCTAGTCAAAGCTATGTTTTTTCCCGTAGTCATGTATGGATGTGAGACAGGAAGCTGAGCACTGAAGAATTGATGCTTTTGAACTGTGGTGTTGGAGAAGACTCTTGAGAGTCCCTTGAACTGCAAGGAGATCCAACCAGTCCATCCTAAAGGAAATCAGTCCTGACTATTCATTGGAAGGACTGATGCTAAAGCTGAAGCTCCAATTCTTTGGCCACCTGACGCAAAGAACTGACTCATTTGAAAAGATCCTGATAACAGGAAAGATTGAAGGCAGGAGGAAAAGGGGTCGATAGAAGATGAGATGGCTAGATGGCATCACCGACTCGATGGACATGAGTTTAAGTAAACTCCAGGAGTTAGCAATGGACAGGGAGGCCTAGCGTGCTGCAGTCCATGGGGTCGCAGATAGTCGGACACGATTGAGTGATTGAACTGAACTGATAGATGACACTAGAGGTAAGATCCTGCCTGCCAATGCAGGAGAAGCAAGAGATGCTGGTTCAGTCACTGGGTTGGGAAGATTATCACTGGAGGAAGGCATGGCATCCCACTCCAGTATTCTTGCCTGGAGAAGCCCATGGACAGAGTCACCTAGTGAGCTATAGCCCATGGGGTTGCAAAGAGTCGGACACAACTGAAGTGACTTAGCATGAAGCACATAGAAGAGAAGATCAAAGGGATGTGAGACAAAAAGAGTCAGGATTGCTCGTGTCCCAACAGCCAGGAGACACTGCTGTCCATAGCAGAGTCCACATCCCTAAAGTCAGTCTAGAAACAGATGGTGCTTTCTAGGGTGGAAGGTATCATTCTCTTCCTGTAGATGGGGTTGACCAAAAAACTTGTTTGGAACTTTCCATAAGATATTATGGAAAAACCCAAATGAAATTTTTGGCCCAATGTATCAACCTTAATTTTTCTCTGAAACCACATCCAAGAAAAAATAGCACCATACATATTGTTATCCACAAATTCTTGCTTTATGCTATTATATTAGTGGCTTCTTTTCTGCTTGAAAAGGGGGAAATGTGAGCAACTATGAAAATATTCTAGTGCCCTTGACAGATTATTGACTAAAATAGAGAAGGACCTAGAAAATGACTAATCCTGAAATGCATGTATGAACTCAGAGGTGATCACTGAGTTAGCAGAATCTGGCACTTGATTTTATTTATTGAACTTAATGAATTCACGATGATGACTCTTTCACTGAGACTTTTGTTATACCCATATCTTTTGGAGCCACTTTAAAAAAATTTCCAACCATGAAATCAATTTCCTTTTGCCATCTTCCTAGACATGAAAAGAAAGAAATCATTTCCTGATTTCTTAAAGGCTGAATACCCTGCCATAATTATTTCTGTATTCCACACAGTTAACATAGATAGTCTGTAGATATCCAAAGGAATTGCTACATTTAAAGTTTTCATACATTTATAGATCAACACCCCCATTTGGTAGCTAAAGATTGACACCTGAGTATATAAAAGTAAGAGAAAGGCCAGGAGACACCTGAGTATAACAAAGTGGGAAAAAGTTCAGCATTATATTCTTTTAATAGAGGAATAGATAAAAAGACGTGGCACATATATACAATGGAATATTACTCAGCCATAAAAAAGGAATGAAATGGGGTCATTTGTAGAGATGTGGGTGAATCTAGAGACTGTTATACAGAGTGAAGTAAATCAGAAAAACAAATATCATATATTAACACATATATGAGGAATCTAGAAAAATTCAAGACAAACCTATTTGCAGAGCAGAAATAGAGACAAAGACATAGAGAACAAATGTATGGACACCAAGCAGGGAAGTTGGGGGCAGGGGTAGGATGAATTGGGAGATTGAAGTTGACATATTTATACCACTATGTATAAAATAGATAAGCAATGAGAACTTACTGTGTAGCAGGGGGAACTGTACCCAGTGCTCTGTGGTGACCTAAATGGGAGGAAAGCCCACAAAAGGGGATATATGTAACCCATGCACATGGATACATGCAGCAGATTCACTTTGCCGTACAGCGGGAACTAGCACAACATTGTAAAGCATCTATGTTGTTGTCTAGTCACTAAGTTGTGTCCGACTCTCTGTGACTCCATGGACCCTTCCGGGCTCCTCTGTCCATGAGATTTCCTAGGCAAGAATACCAGCATGAGTTCCCATTTCCTTCTCCAGGGGATCTTCCTGACCCGGGGATTGGACCTGTGTCTCCTGTATCCCCTACACTTCAGGTGGATTCTTTACCACTGAGCCACCTGGGGGCAAAAAAATTAAAACTGTGCCATCCCTCATTCACTCAATAGTCTTTGATGGGTCCTCAATGATATGCCAGGCTCTGTTAGGCACTGGGGATACACAGAGAATCTCACAGTTTAATGAAAGCTAAAGTAAAGAGAAAAAAAGATTAACCTATCTACTGCATATTTTTCAATCCTCTTTTCTTTATCTCACACATTCTTTAATAGAACATTTATTCTTTGATTGTGTGAAACAAATATGCTTTAGCAGCTCGTTTGGGAGATGTGATTCGTTTTCTCCCTGGCTTCTGTTAGACTTGAGCAGACGTCTGGCCTAGTGACCGCTGTCTGTTATGGGAGTTTGGTATGAATTTAGCCAGGAAGCTTTACCTAATTATTACTGCATCTCACACAGACCTGAGTCATAGAGAGGTATCTGACTTCTCTGCTGTCAAATAATCCTGTAAGGCTTGGTCATCACAGGATAGATTGACAACGTTAACAAGGAGAAAGTATGTGATTTGAAATCATTTGTCGGAAAGAAGAGAATAGTCGTGCTTTGTAAGAAATAGCCTCATTAACAACTTTACATTAAAAACAAAAGCTAGACTGCACTATTAAAGAGAAACAGAGGAGAGAAATAATCTTAAAAATATAACCCAGTAATTAGTTTCCCAGAAAGCAATAACAGAATATAGAAAGGTCTGTAACTCAGATTTATTTTCCAAGTTTATGGCACATATGTGCAATATCATACTAGGAATACTAAATAATATTTGATTGCCTGGAACATCTTTGATTAATTAAAGAACAAAGCTTCTAACAATTGCTTTTCATGGCGCACAAGAAGTATCTGAAATATTCTCGGAGGAAGTAAAAGCACCCGAGGTAATGATCTGATATATAGTGAGGGATATTACACTCCATGGTCAAAAACCAGATCCAGCACCATGTAGTACTTGGCATGTGGGAAAAGAACAATAAAACAGAATGAACAGTGTCATTGCAGAAGAAGAGTTCATGGATACATCTCAGTGTTTGGGAAGCAAAAATGCAACTTGATAAAAAAAAGTTGAGATAGATAAGTTGAAATTTGTCTGCAGGCTGCTTCCCAGATCCTCTGTACCAACTGGGAATTAGGAGATTGGTACTCACTTGGCTTCAGGAGGAGGGGAAACACCTACCCAAGGGCACAGAACCATTCTCTGGTGCTGTCCTAAGCCTGCATACTGGGTCCTATACTCCCATTTTCTGACATCATTTGCCCATCTTCAGTTTAGTTGCTCAGTTGTGTCTGACTCTTTGTGACCCCATGGACTGCACCATGCAAGGCCTCCCTGTCCATTACCAACTCACAGAGTTTACTCAAACATGTCCATTGAGTTGGTGATGCCATCTAACCATCTCATCCTCTGTCATCCCCTTCTCCTCCTGCCCTCAATCTTTCCCAGCATCAAGGTTTTTCAAATGAGTCAGTTCTTTGCATCAGGTGGCCAAAGTATTGGAGTTTCAGCTTCAACATCAGTCCTTCCAATGAATAATCAGGACTGATCCCCTTTAGGATGGATTGGTTGGATCTCCTTGCAGTCCAAGGGACTCTCAAGAGTCTTCTCCAACACCACAGTTCAAAAGCATCAATTTTTTGGTGCTCAGCTTTCTTCACAGTCCAACTCTCACATCCATACATGACCACTGGAAAAACCATAGCCTTGACTAGATGGACCTTTGTTGGCAAAGTAATGTCTCTGTTTTAATATGTTATCTAGGTTGGTCATAACTAACCTTCCAAGGATAAGCATCTTTTAATTTCATGGCTGCAGTCACCATCTGCAGTGATTTTGGAGCCCCCCAAAAATAAAGTCTGCCACTCTTTCCACTGCTTCCCCATCTATTTTCCATGAAGTGATGGGACGGGATGCCATGATCTTAGTTTTCTGAATGCTGAGCTTTAAGCCAAATTTTTCACTCTCCTCTTCCACTTTCATCAAGAGGCTTTTTAGTTCCTCTTCACTTTCTGCCATAAGGGTGGTGTCATCTGCATATCTGAGGTTATTGAAATTTCTCCCGGCAATCTGGATTCCAGCTTGAGCTTCCTCCAGCCCAGCATTTCTCATGATGTACTCTGCATATAAGTTAAATAAGCAGGGTGACAATATACGGCTTTGACATACTCCTTTTCCTATTTGGAACCAGTCTGTTGTTCCATGTTCAGTTCTAACTGTTGCTTCTTGACCTGCATACAGATTTCTCAAGAGGCAGGTCAGGTGGTCTGGATGTTGGTCAAATTGCCAACATCCGCTGGATCATCGAAAAAGCAAGAGAGTTCCAGAAAAACATCTATTTCTGCTTTATTGACTATGCCAAAGCCTTTGACTGTGTGGATGACAATAAACTTTGGAAAATTCTTCAAGGGATGGGAATATCAGACCACCTGACTCACCCATCTTATCAGCCTGGAAATGTTGCATGGACCCTCCCAAGGATGTTTACAAACATTGTCACCTTTGGTAGGTACTGCTGTCTCTTTTCAAAGATTTCTATATTCTTACATTTAAGGGGCTTGCGACTGTGAACCTTTTTTTTTTAAAAAAATATTTATTTATTTGGCTACACCAGATCTTAGTTTCAGCATACAGGATCTTTAGTTGAGGCATGCAAACTCTTAGTTGTGGCATGTGGGTTCTAGGTCCCTGACCAGAGATCGAACATGAGTTCCCTGCTTTGAGAGTGCAGAGTCATAGCCACTGGACCACCATGGAAATCATGCCTTTGGACCATTTGGTGAACAAATTACATCAGGATTGTAAAATGTGGTCACCTTGAATAGTCACAGCTTGTCACTAGAGTGGAATCACATGGAACTAGAAATACTAATGTCACCATTTATTGTGGCTTTCAGACCTACAGACCAGTGAAATGACCTGGCCAAATGTCTCCTCATCCAATCATGCATCTATCTGCATGTGGCCGAACTCTTGAGTTTTCCCTGGGCTCAAACGTTACTAGAATTCAAAGTATGCAGGCAATTACTAATGATTTTATCAATATTTTCCTGTTATTTATTATGCCCTTATCTCACAATAATTTTAAAACAGGTTATAAAAGCAATTCCAGTTTGTGATGTAATAAACTGAGGTAAAGACAATAGAACTGCAGACTATAATTTATTTGCCAACACAAACCTTGACATTTAAATATATTTTTATAATTTAATATTCACAGCAGTTAGGAAGGTTAGAAATTATTACATGCACTTTCAAGGTGAAGAAACTCAGTCCCCCAAAAAGACTATATAGCTAGCCTCAAGTAATAGAAATTTCTCTTTTTTTTAAATTTACTTTTAGTTGTGTTAGTTTCTGCAGTACAGCAATGTGAATCCGCCATAAGTACATATATATCCTCTGCCTCTTGAGCCTCCATCCACCCTGCTATTTGAAATTATTAAAAATCATGGCACAAATAAAATTACTCTATGCAATTCTAATTGAGATTGTAACTTGGACACAATATTGTTTTGTTTTTGTTGGTAGTGTTTGTTTTGTTTGGCATCTACTTCATGTCTGCATTACATTTTTTAAGTACATTTCACTAAAATAGTCTAACACCCCGTGAAAGCCATCTAAGGAATAGATCATGAATCAATCTTCTTTACAAAAAATGCAAGAGACATGTACTTTCTGGAACAAGTCCAATGTTTTGACATCACATTTGTAGGTTCATAGACATTTCTAAGGACTTACAAATCTCAGTATTTAAAGCCTGCACCATTGGTAAGAGATACAGAAAAGAGTGGATCCAAAGAGAGAGAGAAAACTGATTGACACAAAGCTGCTCAGAGCCTGGGGACCCAGTTGATTTATTCACACACGTTTATTCAATGATACTGAATCCCTTGAGGAAGCTTCCACGTCCTCCCTCTAGGGACTTCTCTCTCTCTTTTAAAAATAATTTATTTACTTTTAGTTGAAGGATAATTGCTTTACAATATTGTGTGGGTTTCTACCATTTATCAACATGAATCGGCCATAGGTAGAGGGACTTCTCTCTTGAGTGGTGGACCTTGACTAAATCCAGGACTCTGCCCAGCCCATTTCTCTTCCTGCTCTGTTAAAACAGGAAAGAAAAAAGTCTTCTATTCACATCCTCTAGATCATGGTAGTGGAGTTGGGTCGATATTGATAGGCCTATGGATCAGGCATTTGGATAATGACTCACTGCCCCCCAAGGAGGAATTTACCAAAGCAATTTCCTAGGAATCATTTGCCTTTCGTCCCTTTTGTCTGGCTGGGGTTAATAAATTTTTATGAAATAATTTCAGTTAATCTTTCCTGCCTCCCTTGTTTTGTTACATGGATGTGAATCTTACCAGGTCAACCCCCAAATGCTTCAGAGGTGCTTAGACTGTTGAAGCCAATGGAAATGATTTGCCCAGTCAGGGTTACACAAAGTCAGAGGCTAAACTTGAAAAGTATTTCCTCATCCCAAGACCAAAATTCTAACCTCCCTCACGGCCTTGTTTTTTCTTTTGTTGTTGTTTGGGTTTGGTTTCTAATTAATAAAATTTACCTAGCTAATTACTGGATTAGTGAACCTAAAATTACATAAACATCTCCGATGGCCACAGAGGTTAAAATGGGAAGAAGCAGGGTGTATTTGTGTGCTGATTGAAGGACAAAAGTCTTCTTGAAGGTTGTATTCTTCTCTAGCAACCAGCCCTCATAATGGGTCTCCACCCATAGAAATTAAAAGGCTGCAGGGCTGAACAAATAACAATAATCAGATCAGAAACTGTTAAAAGCATGAGACAGACAAAACCCAATGAGAAACCTTCAGAGGGAAGCAGATAAGCATTGCATCGGAGGCAAAATGTCAGTGAAGCTATTCTGCTCTGAAATTTTGTTTTTCTTCTCTTCAAGAGAGAAGGAAGTGCTGATTAGAAACAGAAAATCCTCATGCATTTTAAACAAAAAGATAAGTCCCATAGAAGACTTATGTGCCTGGTAGACTATTGCCCCCAAGAGTTTGGGGTTCCTTTTACATCTATCCTTGTGCCATGGGCTTCCCTGGTGGTTCAGCTGGTAAAGAATCTGCCTGAGATGCGGGAGACCTGGGTTCGATCCCTGGGTTGAGAATATCCCCTGGAGAAGGCAATGGCTACCCACTCCAGTATTCTGTCCTGCAGAATTCCATGGACTGTATAGTCCATGGGGTCCAAGGAGTGGGACATGACTGAGCAACTTTGTGCCATGATAGAGGGTTTCCCTGGTGGCTCAGGCAGTAAAGAATCTGCCTGCAATGCAAGAGATTAGGGTTTGATCCCTGAGTCGGGAAGATCCCCTGGAGAAGAGTGGCTACCCACTCCAGTATTCTTGCCTGGAGAATCTCAAGGACAGAGGAGCCTGGTGGGCCCCAGTCCATGGTGTCTCAAAAAGTCGGACATGACTGAAGCGACTTAACACTTTTCCTTCGTTATGCCATGGCAACTTCCTCATATCTTTTTTAAAAAGTTGGGACCAGAAAATACATGTCAGTCAGGTAGAAAAGTAGATGTTAAACACATTAGTAAATTTAAAATGAGGGAAGAGGTGTGGCTGAAACACACTCAGATTCAAAGTTGGGCTGTCAAACAGCAACAGATAAGTGCTGATTTATTTAACACTGCTTCACCCAAGTCAAAGATCTGGCAGGCCTTCTCTTTAATTTACCTCCTCAGAATCTTGACTGCTGAGGAAAAATATGACATGATTCCCTGATGTAGATACATGTTATATCTGCCTCAACATCAACACTTGCATTTGATACTGCCCTGAGTATCTGACTCACTTCTTTAACAGGTTTATTACGGTATAATTTACATATCATAACATTTACCCATTTTAATTGGACAATTCAGTGATGTCTTATAAATTAATAGAGTTGTGTAGGCATCACCACGATATTTTCTTTTTGTCTATGGCTTTCTGCAGTTTGACTATAACCTGCCTAGTTATCCCCTGGAGGTGGGCATGGCTACTCACTCCAGTATTCTTGGCTGGAGAATCCCATGGACAGAGGAGCCTGGTGGGCTACAATCCGTGCATGTGTGCTAATTCATTTCAGTCGTGTCTGACTGTATGTGACCCCATGGACTGTAGCCCCCAGGCTCCTCTGTCCATGGGATTCTCCAGGCAAGAATACTAGAGTGGTTTGCCATGCCCTTCTCCAGGGGATCGTCCCCACCAGCGATCTAATCTTCTTCTCTTATGTCTCCTGCATTGGCAGGTGGGTTCTTCACCACGAGCGCTACCTGGGAAGCCCAGGCTACAGTCCATAGGGTTGCAAAGACTCAGACACAACTGAAGCAACGTAACATGTACACACACACACAGGTGTGTTTTATTTGGTATGTATTGTCCTAGATGTTCTCTGACACTCCTGGATCTAGGGTTTCCTATCTGCCATTAATTTTGAGAAGTTGTTAGTGCCATTTTTACTTCAACTGTATCTTCCACTCCATCTTCTCCTTCTTATGATAATTCCAGTTGTGTGTAATATAAGGTACTTCTTTTACAATTGCCCATGGTTCTTTCAGGCTTCCCAGGAGGAGGGAGATAGTGAAGGACAGGGCAGCCTAGTGTGCTATAGTTCATGAGGTAGCAAAGAGTCAGACATGACTTAGCAACTGAACAACAACAATCATAAAAACAAAAAACAGTAAGTGTTGGTGAGGATGTAGAATAATTGGAAACTTTGTGCACTATTGATGGGAATGTAAAATGGTACAGTCACCTTGGATGTGGCAGTTTCTCAAAAAATTAAAAGTAGAACTACCATGTGATCCAGTAATCCCACTTATAGGTGTCCACCCAAAGAAATTGAAAGCAGGATCTCAAAGAGATATTGTTACACCCATTTTCAAAACCACATTATTCACAGTAGCTAAAACATGAACACAACCCAGGTGTCCATTGACAGATGAATGTATAAACAGAATGTAGTAATTAATGCAACAGAATATTATTCAATCTTAAAGAGAAAGAAAAATTTGGCATATGCTACAATGTGGATGAAACTTCAGATCATTAGGCTATGTGAAATAAGACAGTCACAAAATGACAAATAGTTTGTAATTTCACTTGTATGAGATACATAGAGTAGTCAAAAATCATAGACAGAAAGTATAATGGTGTTTGCCAGGGTCTGGAGAGAGTGAGGAATGAGCAGTTATTTTTTAACAAATGTGGAGTTTCCGATTTCACAGAATGCTCTCTACAAGGATGATGGTGATGGTTGTACAACGTTATGAATATATTTAATACCACTGAATTACACACTTAAAAATACTTAAGATGGCAAATTTTATGTTATATTTTACCACAATAAAAAAGAATAAAGAAGAAAAAATTAACCAGAAAACTCCATGTGATTAAAAATTAACAAGCACTCTTTTTAGAACTACTGGAACTATGAATTGAAATAGCTTCTTTGGAAAGAAAGTTGGCCTTATCTGCTGCTGCTGCTAAGTGGCTTCAGTAGTGTCCGACTCTGTGTGACCCCATGGGCGGCAGCCCACCAGGCTGCCCAGTTCCTGGGATTCTCCAGGCAAGAACACTGGAGTGGGTTGCCATTTCCTTCTCCAATGCATGAAAGTGAAAAGGGAAAGTGAAGTCACTCATGTCTGACTCTTAGCGACCCCATGGACTGCAGTCTACAAGGCTCCTCCATCCATGGGATTTTCCAGGCAAGGGTACTTGAATGGGGTGCCATTGCCTTCATCGTGGCATTATCTAGTTAGGTTGAAAATGTTTATATTCTATCATCTCCAAATTCCATTTATAAGTATATGCCTTAGGGAAATCTTGCATTTGTGTAATTAAGGGCATGTCCTAGATTGTCTAAAACAGCAGAGATTCTGATAATAAAAAAAATAAGGAAATCCAAATGACCATCAACTGTAGAATGGATAAATTGTGGTACATTCTATAATGGAATATTACACAATAGTGATAAACAACTGAATTATGCCTATGCAAAAAGACCCAAAAATTAATAATCAAAGTTGATATGATACTAAAGCCTATGTGGAAAAACACTAAGAGAGGAAAACTAAAAGGAAAAGCACCACTACCAGGTAGTGAAACACACAGATTCTATAATTATGTGTTCAGTACACTTCTACTGTAACACTCTGTTCTCTGCTAAAGTGTCTATAAATAAACCGTTGTGGTACTGGTGTATGATTAGATAGAACAGTGAAATAAAATAGATACTTCTAAAATAAATTTAAATACATACACAAATTCAACATGTGATAAAGGTGGCATTTCAAATCACTGGGACAAGATTGACTTAAAAATAAATGGTGCCAAGATAACTGTTTAGCAACTTGGAAAAAGATACAAGTAGATCTATATCTCACCCCATACACAAAAATATACTCCAAATGGTGTAGGTACTTACATGTAAAAAATTAAAGCAGGCAAACACAAGAATAAATCACGGATAAATGAATTTTAACTTCAGAGTAGATGAACTCTTTCTAACTATGACTCAAAATACAGATGCAATAAAAGATTAAGTTGGACCACATAAAAACTGAAATTTCATGTGGCACAAAATACCAAAAATAAAGTCAAAAGGAGAGAAAATATTTGCAACATATATAATAGAGGACTAAATTCCTAATTTGTAAAGAAGTCAAACATTGAGTCAAATATTCATAGAAGAGTCAAATCCTCATAGAAAATTCTGAAAAGACATAAATAAACAAAAAAGGAGGTAAAATAGCCCCAAAACATATGGGGAAATATTTAAATTCAATCACAGTGAGACATGCAAATTTTAACAACAGTAAATGCAATGTAAGATCCTGGATTGGAATATGGAACTGAAAAGAGCATTGCGGGAAAAAATGGTGAGATTTGAAAAGGTCTGTAGTTCATAGTATTTTTCCAATGCTAGTTTCCTGGTTTTGGTAATTGAACTATGCAAGATGATAGTTCAGGTAGGACCTAAATCAAATCCCTTCTGACTATACAGTGGAAGTAAGGAATAGATTTAAGGGACTAGATCTGATAGACAGAGTGCCTGATGAACTATGGATGGAGGTTTGTGACATTGTACAGGAGACAGGGATCAAGACCATCCACATGGAAAAGAAATGCAAAAAGGCAAAACAGTTGTCTGAGGAGGCCTTACAAATAGCTGTGAAAGGAAGAGAAGCAAAAAGCAACGGAGAAAAGGAAAGACATTCCCATTTGAATGCAGAGTTCCAAAGAATAGCAAGGAGAGATAAGAAAGCCTTCCTCAGCAATCAATGCAAAGAAATAGAGGAAAACAACAGAATGGGAAAGACTAGAGATCTCTTCAAGAAAATTAGAGATACCAAGGGAACATTTCATGCAAAGATGAGTTTGATAAAGGACTGAAATGGTATGGACTGATCAGAGGCAGAAGATATTAAAAAGAGGTGGCAAGAATACACACAAGAACTGTACAAAAAAGATCTTCACAACCCAGATAATCACGATGGTGTGATCACTCACCTAGAGCCAGACATCCTGGAATGTGAAGTCAAGTGGGCCTTAGAAAGCATCACTACGGACAAAGCTGGCGGATGTGATGGAATTCCAGTTGAGCTATTTCAAATCCTGAAAGATGATGCTGTGAAAGTGCTGCACTCAACATGCCAGCAAATTTGGAAAACTCAGCAGTGGCCACAGGATGGAAAAGGTCAGTTTTCATTCCAATCCCAAAGAATGCTCAAACTACTGCACAATTGCACTCATCTCACACGCTAGTTAAGTAATGCTCAAAATTCTCCAAGCCAGGCTTCAGCAATACGTGAACCGTGAACTCCCAGATGTTCAAGCTGGTTTTAGAAAAGGCAGAGGAACCAGAGATCAAATTTCCAACATCCGCTGGATCATCGAAAAAGCAAGAGAGATCCAGAGAAACATCTATTTCTGCTTTATTGACTATGCCAAAGCCTTCGACTGTGTGGATCACAATAAGCTGTGGAAAATTCTGAAAGAGATGGGCATACCAAACCACCTGACCTGCCTCTTTAGAAACCTGTATACAGGTCAGGAAGCAAGAGTTAGAACTGAACATGGAACAAAAGACTGGTTCCAAATAGGAAAAGGAGTACGTCAAGGCTGTATATTGTTACCCTGCTTATTTAACTTATATGCAGAGTACATCATGAGAGATGCTAGGCTGGAAGAAGCACAAGCTGGAATCCAGATTGCCAGGAGAAATATCAATAACCTCAGATATGCAGATGACACCACCCTTATGGCAGAAAGTGAAGAGGAACTAAAAAGCCTCTTGATGAAAGTGAAAGAGGAGAGTGAAAAAGTTGCCTTAAAGCTCCACATTCAGAAAACTAAGATCATGGCATCTGGTCCCATCACTTCACGGGACATAGACGGGGAAACAGTGGAAACAGTGTCAGACTTTAGTTTTTGGGGCTCCAAAATCACTGCAGATGGTGACTGCAGCCATGAAATTAAAAGACGCCTACTCCTTGTAAGGAAAGTTATGACCAACCTTGATAGCATATTGAAAAGCAGAAACATTACTTTGCCAACAAAAGTCCATCTAGTCAAGGCTATGGTTTTTCCACTGGTCATGTATGGATGTGAGAGTTGGACTGTGAAGAAAACTGAGCGCCAAAGAATTGATGTTTTTTAACAGTGGTGTTGGAGAAGACTCTTGAGAGTCCCTTGGACTGCAAGGAGATCCCACCAGTCCATCCTAAAGGAGATCAGTCCTGGGTGTTAGGACTGATGCTGAAGCTGAAACTCCAATACTTTGGCCACCTCATGCAAAGAGCTGACTCATTGGAAAAGACCCTGATGCTGGGAGGGATCGGGGGCAGGAGGAGAAGGGGACGACAGAGGATGAGATGGCTGGATGGCATCACTGACTCGATGGACATGAGTTTGAGTAAACTCCGGGAGTTGGTGATGGACAGGGAGGCCTGGCGTGCTGGGGTTCATGGGGTCACAAAGAGTCGGACACGACTAGCGACTGAACTGAACTGAACTGAAGATGATAACTTTAGGGGAAGTTTCATGAAGATTACACTACACAGGAAAACTCAGTCATATTTTTGTAACATTTCAGTGAGTCTAAAATCAAGTCTAAATTAAAAGTTTTTTTTGTTTTAACTGTATATGTAGGGTCACATCATTTGGGGAACACTGTTAAAAATCATGAAGGAATGATAAGTATAAAATATAGGCTGGTGGTAACACCTGAGGGTGACAGATGGGAAACGAATTGGGGAGGAACACTCAGGGGAGTTCAGTGATAATTTTAATATTATCGTTCTTTGAATGGGCGTGAATACATGAGTGTTTATTATAACAGGATTATACCTTTTATATATTTGATAGTTGTTTTGAATTACTGAAATACATTTAATAAAAACGACTATGTGAGATATTAGCAGAAACAGTGTTTACATTAGAAACAGACTTTTTATAGCAACTTGAAGTCGAATCACATTAGATTAGAAGACTCCTGAAAAGACCTTTCGACATTACAACTTAAAGCATTAGAATTGCTTATTCCTCCATCTGTAGGCCCCTAATGTGAGCTGGCTTGCATTTGACTATAGTAAAATCTTGGCAGTAACGCAGTTTAGTTCTGAGCATGATATCAATAGAGAAAGGGAAGCAGTTGGAATATTTGCCTTTGGATACAATTTTGAGAAGAGCAAATGGAAGACACCACTTATTGGCACATCCTGGGAAAAGTCCCCCTGCAGTCAGTCTCAAGATACCTAATTAAGATAAATTAACTCATGCAAATATTGATCTAGCTAAATTTGCCAGGGGTGAGTCTTATCATCAGTCAAATTTCTTTATATCAAATGGCAAAGAACTGTAGCAAAAAGCCAAAAATATTTTATATATTTTTAAATCAGTGGAAAAGTCTCATGAAGAAAAACACATTTCTCTTCATGTTTATGACTTGCATTGGTTATTGACTTGTAGTTTTGCTTATTATGATTGATTCCATGTAAAACATCACTCTTCCCCAGGTGTTTAGCACTATCATAAGTAATGCTCTACCCTCAAGGAACTGGCAATTTTGTTTGAATAAGATACACACAGTTTAGGTAGTCTGCACATAAAATAGGCAGCAGAGTATCAGTGAGAACTACAATGGCGTATGTGTGCTATGCGTCCTTAGAAAAACCTCAGTGACTGTTGATCAAAGTAATTGTTAATACTTTCATCATTGATTAAAATGACTCTTAGGGTCCAATTATGGTAGGAAAATATGTATTTATTTCCCCAAATGCATTTGAACAAATATGAGTGTGAATTTCCTTCATAATATTTTTCTCTATAAGTATATAGCTTCCAAAAGCAAAAATTTGCATTATAATTTTGCAATAGAACAAACTCAAAATAAAAATCTTTCATAGGAAAGGTACAGGGGGACTTCCCTGGAGATCCAGTGACTAAGATCTGAGCTTCCAATGCAGGGGACACAGTTTGATCCCTGGTTGGGGAACTAAGATCTTGCATGCCATGGGGTGTGGCCAAAAAAAAAAAGTACAGACAGTAGTCCTGAGTTTGCTTAATATTGGCTTTATTGTTTATGTCATTATTCCAATTTGTTGGCCATATAATCTAATAGGTATGTCTGATGAGGAAAGTGGCTGATTTATTTCAAGTCTACATGTTGGCCTGAGTACAGAGTACAGAAGAAGAGTACAGAGCATCTTTGGAGATCACATTTACCACGATGCTGAGCCTTGGCCAAAACACTTTACAGTTCCTCTCAGAATTTCTCTCAGAGCTCACAAGCCATTCAGGGGAATCCTCAATGGAGAAGCTTAATCCTTTGACAGTGGATTCAATTTTTGAAAAGAAATTTACATGGAGTTCAGAATGGTTCATAAAATAGGTGATGAATCTGGTTAGTAGGATTCAGGGAGGAAAAGGAGAGACATAGTGATGCAAGATAGTGAATTTTCCACAAATGGTGCCTTCATTAAAATGAGCATGTAAGCTTCCAGCTAATCTATTTTGTAGAACAGTATTCATTTTTTGTTGCATTCATTATGGTATTAACATTTCCACAAATTTGGTGTGACATAGGGGGCTGATTAGAGTTTGCTGTCTGGTGTTGAAGGAGACTTGCTGACATCTCTGACCAAACTATTCTGTTTCTGCGAGGCTGGGGCTCTCCCCTAGAAGCCACTTCAGCAGTGTCACCACCATGGAGCAGTGTCACCTCCATGGAGCACTGTCACCACCATGGAGCACTGTCACCTCCATGGAGCACTGCCACTTCCAGGGAGCACTACTCGGGGTTTCCATCTCTTCTTCTAGACCAGGTCGAAGCACAGAAGACTGAAGCTACCTTTTCTTTCTTTACCAAGCCCTCAACCTAAACTAAAGGAAGCCAGAAATCAAGAATGTTTCCAGTTGGAGTGATGACAATGAAAACCATCGGTCACCAACTCCCCCCAACCTACCAACTTGTTGAAATTTGGTTCACATGAGATGGAAAACATGTTCACTGAAGGAAGACATACAGCTGAGAGGCATGTTAGGATGGAGGAAGGGATATTTTCACCCAAAAAAGCTAATCACACGCACGTACACCTCAGTTTCTATTCAGTCAGTTGGCAGAAAGTTTTCCTCTCCTATCCTGACTGCAACTTTCCTCCATAACTTGCTGCTCACCTCCTCCTTACTCCCACTCCACCGAATTGTCACATTCCAATCTGGCTGTCATCCCCAAGCTGAGGTGGGGGAGCTCAAGGCAGCTGATCACTTGAGTTAGTTGGTCATATCCTGATTTTTCTGCTTCTTCTCTCCTGCACTCTTTTTTAAAATATCAGGCCAGTGTCTCTTTCAATTTTCATATTTCTTCTTCGTTACTTTTCAGGCAGCAACGAAAGAGGTTGAATCCCAGGCTAAGAACTTAAATAACCTTTTGATCTACCTCACAGAGCTGTTATGAGGATTAAATGAGTTTGTGTACTTTAGTACACAGTGGTCCAGATTAGGCCCCCACTGAATGTTAGGTATTAGTTTTATGAACACTTTATTTTCACTGTGTTCAACAAACACAACCTCCGTGGGCCATCACTGTAGACCCACTAACATGCAGTCAAGGGTTCAAGGTCCCACCCCCTTCGCCTCAGGCCTGTGAGGAGGAGGAGGGAAAAGGAACGTCTGTCCCCTTCCAAGACTTTTATCTGGAACAGCCTTTACCTCTTTCACTGTGGGGATTTTCCCCAGGCTCTTTTGTCCTCTGTTTCAGAGCTTTATTTTCCCTCCCCTTTGTGTTACTTTTGCTTCTATAGGGGGGTAGAGTTGCCCTATTTACGGGAGTAGCTATCACCATGGTAACTTGGTATTTTGATACAGGCATGAAACAATTCTGAAGGAAAAAGAGGTCCCTTATTTTTCAACTTTGGCATGTAGATGTATGGGAATCAAAATCCTTGCCCCACATTCTATAGCTGGTTCAAATGTCAAAGCAAAGAAACAAGTTTTGTTGGTATTTTAAATAAGTATTGAGCAACCCCAGCATGCCATCAAGTGAGCAGAACATTCTCACAATTAATTTCTGCCTCTTAGGCACCGACGCTTGCAGACAACATGACATATACTTTCGTGAACTCATTCTCTGAATGAAAAAATTGGTACCCATGGTCAGACAGAGAATTGTAGTGTTCACTCAAATTGCAAAAGGCATTGAGGCATTGAAAGGGCAGTAAAAGATGTCATTTGGAGCTTCTGGGAGATTTTGATGGTTTGTTGAGAAGAAACAAGACATAGACATGAAAGTCGGCCTGTCCTTAATGGTCGGAGGAACATGGTGCTGTATAGGTAACTTACACGTTGTATCTGGAACCAGGAGTGGACCGGTTTTGATTACTAAATGCCTACTGTGTTCAAGGCTTCCTACTATAAGCTGTTAACATAGGTGAGTGAACTGTCACTCCTGCCTTTGACACTTTTCTTTTGGTGAGGAAACACACTTAAAATACAATGCGATGTCTCTGTAAGGGTAGCTGTATTGTAACACACTATCAGAGAAGAGAAGGAAAGAAGACTTCATAGAAATGAATTTTGAACTGTATTTTTAAAGGATGGCTAGCAGATGACATTAGAGGAAATAGCCTCTGCCTAGATACTGGTGGCGCTCCTGCACCTCACAAGCACTTGTGCTCAGTCGTGTCCTATTCTTTGCGACTCCATGGACTGTAGCCCTCCAGGCTCCTATGTCCATGGAATTTTCCAGGCAAGAATACTGGAGTGGGTTGCTATTTCCTCCCCTAGGAGATCTTCCTGACTCAGGGATCAAACCCGAGTCTCCTGCATCTTCTGAATTGGCAGGTGGATTCTTTACCACTGAGTCCCCTAGGAGGCCAAGAACTGCTTTTATTCCCTCAGCCAAGCAAGGACAAACACAACCCTGATCTTTTGTTGTTGTTTAGTCACCAAGTCATGTCCGACTCTTTGCAATCCCATGGACTGCGGCTCACAAGGCTTCCCTGTCCCTCACCATCTCCCGGAGTTTGTCCAAGTTTATGTCCACTGAATCAGCGATGCCATCCAACCATCTCATCCTCCTGTTACCCTCTTCTCTCGACCTTGGCATAATCCAATAACCTAGGTGTTCCCAGACCAGGCTTGCAAACAGGTCTTGTGTGAATTCCCAAGCTGAACTATTTCCAATTTGCCCACTGTGCTGTCTTTTTTCCCTCACCTTTGCACATTTTGTTCCATCTATCTGAAATCTCTTGTCTCCTCCTCACTCTGCCACACATGCATGCTTCTGCTATCAACTTCTGTTGAACTTCAGGCTTAGCTTTGATGTTTCTCCCTTGGGTTAACCATTGCTGAAGCCTGGAGTGTGCTCATCCTCCTATTTGTTGCTGCAGTTTTCTCCACGTCTCTTTATACTGGTGCTTATAAAAGTGCTTTGTCATTGCCTATTTTCTGGTCTGACTCATTCAATTTCATTCACTCCTTTCACTCCCTTCACTAGGAAGCAATCGGGATTGTTCCCTTTTGTATTCCCAAGAGCCTAACTTAATTTTCATTGAATAGATGTACAAATGAATAAAATGAGACATTGTCTATTATCTCTGTTCAGCAATAGAAAGAGCTACCTTGTCATATAATGCTTTCTCAGATTTGTTATAGAGGATCTTCCTGCAAGATATTTTGATTTGGGAGTAATTTAATTATTGGGTTCTAAGAGTTAAATATTTTGTGTACAACTTCTGTGTCAAAATATTTTGAAAATATTTTCTTCAAGGCTGAAATGTGTCTATTTATTTTCTTTATAGTGTCTTGATGAGCAGAAAATTTTAGTTTTGATGAAGCCTAATTTATCCATTTTTTCTTTTGTGATTGTTGCTTTCTGTGTCCAAGGAGTCAATGCCTGCCTGTTGTAGAAATACTTTCTTCTGTTTTCCTTTAGAATCTGTATAGTTTTCCCATTTGTGTTTAGGTCTTTGATCCAACTCAAGTCAACTTTTGTGTACAGTGTGAAATAGGAGCCAAGGTTAACATTTTTGCATATGGGTATCCAGATCTAGCACCTTAGTTAAAAGATTTTTCTTTCCACATTAGGAATTGCTTTGGCAAATTTGTTGAAAATCAATTGATTATTGTAGGACTGTTTTGTTTCACTGATCTCTTTGGTCTATTTTATAACTATTCTACACTGACTTGATTATTGAATTTTTATATTAAGTCTTGAAGTCAAGTCAGCAAACTCCCAAGTCTGCTGATATAATTATTGGTCAACTGATTAAGAACTGGCATCATAACAATATTATCTTACAATCCATGAGTATAGTATATCTCCCTATGTAGGTAGCTCTTCACTTTCAGTATGTTTTAGATTTTTACATATAGAGGTCATAAATATCTTGTGTTAAATTTATATCTAAATCTTTGACATTTTTCTCACCAGTATAAATAGAATTATACTTTACTTTTATTTCCCAATTGTTTGTTGCTAGCTTATCAAAAAATAGCAATGAGTTTTTTACATTGATACTGTATCTTATGACCTGCTAAATTTACTAGTTCAATTTAATAGATTTTTAAAATGTTCCTTAGGATAGTCTATAATACATTATCTCTTTCTAATGTAAAGATAAAGCATAAATCATTTGGACAGTGGTCACTCTCCAAGTGCTCTTTTTCACCAGGAAATGGTGTAATTATAATTAAAATGGTAGAAGCTAACATCCCTTGAGCTGTCCCTCTTTACTCAAGGTACTTTTCAAAGTACTTCATACATATTAACTCATTTAATGTACAGAACAATGCCATAAAATATATATGATTGTTACTATCTCTATTTTCTGGTTGCGAAAATTGAAACTTAGAATAAGCTGAAGATATTTTGTGACCTTTGTTTTTGTAACCAAAAACTTGCTCTGCGAATAGAGAGTATAATCTCTATCCTCATACTTATTTCTTGTACCTTTATTTTACCCACCCTTTGCTTCTTTAATACCTTGTGTTTGCCTTTTACACATTTTACTTAATATAATTTTAGTAATGATAAGTTACTAAAATTTAAATTTTCTTTATGCTTAAAAATACTGTCCAGTCTTGGCAAATATACTCTTATCTCCCTGCAGTGAGCTTCTGTTTTGTCTTTTTAACTGTCATACCTGCCTGTCACTAATACTAATTTTGACTAGAACAGATAATCATTTTCACACATAAGAAGTGATAAGCAGTTTATGTTCGCAGAACAACAGTCTTCAACCTATTTTTAGTAGGTTGTCCTCATGTTTAATTCCTGTAACAGGGAAATTGATGTGATTTGCTATCCAGTAAGGATTGACCTGGTGCTACCAATCTCACTTTTACTGAGTCCTTAGGTCCTAACACCTTCCAAGTGGCAATGATAGGTTCTTTCCATTTTGGTTTATTCTATCATCAGGCACTTAAAGTTTGAGGTTTACTTTTTATAAAAAGCACAGTAAAACATTTTTGCAACCTCATAAGATATTCTTTACCAAAACTCAGGAAAGCAGTACTATGCTGTACACAAAGAACAATTAAATAATGATAGCTTACTGATGTTTCAATATCTGACATCATCTTCGTTCTAATATTAAAAACTAGTAATAGTCTTAAGTAGCTCACCATCTTGTTAGAGGAGATTTAATATACGTTTAAATCAGTATACTTAGTTCAACCTGTAAAGAACTGGCCACACACTCAGAAACATGGAGATGACAACCAATAAAAGGGAAATGGTTTCTTTCCCTGAGATACTTACATGAGAAAATATTACTAACAATAATGGAAGTTAGTCGTTCACATTGAGAGGGCACTACACCCATAAGTGCCCTTGAAGCCACATGTCAAATTTGCCTGTTTTTAAAGTTCTGATTTATGTAGTGCCTTATTCACTGTGTAATAATATCAGTCTCTGAAGTGCATCCCATCATTATACCAGCAATAACCATTTCTTTTTGTTTATAAAAATAACAGTGAGTGAGCAGCTGAAATGTAATTTCCTGGAGCAGAGATCTAAGAATTGATAGTATCTTTTTAAAACTCTCTTTCTATCATATTCAAACCCCAGTTCAAAAGATCGAGATTTCTGTTTGTGCAATTTCTAAACTACGTTGCCCCATAAAGTAATGGAATTAGCACTGATTGAAAATTACACTTCTCTTTCATGAATAGCATTTAATGAATATGTGAAAATATTAAAATATAAGCACCCATCAGTTATTCAGTTTAGTTTAAGGGACAAGACATTCTATGTCTTTAAATTTTCTGGTAGGCGAGGTTTGATCCATTTGTGCTAGACGTGAGAACCAGTTCACTCACCTTCTCTCATGGAGTCACTTCATATTTTTTAAAATATAGACATTAACAAAACACCAGGGTTGAATTTAGAGAATAAAATATTCATTACATGGTCAATAGTCTTTACAGAAGTATTATAAAAAACAGAAATTTAAAGTTCCCACCGAGTCTCATAGGAGAGAATAATTTTTCTCCCCAAATAGATTTTATTTCAAATATAAATTTTTTAACTCAAAGTTTAATGCAAAAAAAAAGTTTTAAAAACAACTGGATAATTTAGAATTTATGTAATCTTATTTTAAAAGGTGATAATAAAAATGCAAATATGAAATTGCCTCTGGCTCTCTTAGTTAACAGAATAAATCTTAGTTGAATCATTTATCCCTCTTAATATATATTCATACTCTTGCTGTAGTCTGAAAACTCAGGGGTAATAGTAAAGGTCTTTTGAGGTATCTAGGACACCATTGGTAAACAGATTTAAACTCACGATATTTGGCAATGTGCCTTCTTCCAGTGTTTTCTTCTCATTACCTATGCTTATCTCCATATGGTACCTCTATCTCAAGTTCAGTGGGATCTTGTCTTCCCCAAATGAACCAGAATCAGATTCATATTTCATGTTAATCTGCTTATTCTAAGTAATAAATGCCACCATCCCACATGCAGAATGACATGTCTCCGGGTGAACTGTTAGCATAATATATGACTTTACCCTCTTCAAATGGCATATTTATTTCGGGGGCTTATTGTGTAGAGAGACCAAGTTTACTAGAGATTTTTTCTATTATTATGTCTTTAAGACAGTTGATTGATATCACATATTATATATTGAAAAATATTTAAATGAAGTTTACTTTGCTTTTGCAAGAAATTCTTCAGCTAGACTCTTTGAAGATTATGAATCAATTAACCTTCCATGATTTCTCTTTGAGACTTCCTAGCTACCAGTTATATTTCTTAGGGTTTCTTTGGTTTTAGGTTAAACAGAATTGTTTTAAGCAATGAGTCAAATTTAATGGTTCAGTGGTAAAGAATCTGCCTGCAATACAGAAGACACATGTTCAATCACTAGGTTGGGGAAGATCCCCTGGAGGAGTAAATGGCAACCCACTCCAGTATTCTTGCCTGGAGAATCCCATGGACAGAGAAAGCTGGTGGGCTATAGTCCATGGGGTTGTAAAGAGCTGGATATGATTGAGCACTCACTCATCCACCCACCTACCAAATTTAGAACCAGGATTCAGGAGTCTCTTTTGGAACCTAGAGAGGGCAATGGGGCTGGTAATAAAGAATGTCTGACAAGGAGGCACAGGACTCCTCTCTCAAGGAGTTTCCTATCCCCTTTGATTTCTGTCTCTGCATAGTTGCTGGGTTAGTCCCAAGTGAAGGCCAGTTCTCTCTGTTTTTCAACCCATATGATAGAAAGTGGCTATTTAATAACTTCAAGCATACATTGGCCCCACTGACAGATGAACAAGGTGGAGTTGAAGTCTCACTTGCAATGAATGGCAAGTTTTCGGAAGCAAACTGGTATTAGCCCCATTCATTCTGGCTTGAAGACTGAATTGTGTTGTACAGACCTATATCTGTCCAGTTAGAAAACATGTAAATGATGGAGAAAGTTGACACCAACACAAGATGCCTTGATCTTAACTCTTAAATTACTTACATGGGGTTTTAACTTACAAAAGACATAGGTAAGTGGAATATTGGGTCAATCAGTTCTCTTCATTGATTTTTAGTATTTATGAATGACCAACCAGATATCATTCAAATAAATACAGAGCTTTATTTAAAAGAAAGCTAGAATTAGCTTTGATTCATAACCAGGCCTACTGAATCCTACTACTCTTGTCCAGAGATATTAATAACATTTGCCATTTGAAATCATATTTGGTAGATCACATAATACGTTTGCTCCTTTTTATTTTAGAAATAAATAGCTCTAGACATGGTTCTGAAGAATCTACAGGGCAGCAATGGAGAAACAGACATAGAGAATAAACTTGTGGACATGGAGAGAGGGGAGGAGAGGGTGAGATGGATGGAGAGAGTATGGAAAATTACATTACCATGTGTAAAATAGACAGCCAACGGGAATTTGCTGTATGGGCTTAGGAAACTCACAGGGGCTTTGTATCAACCTAGAGGGGTGGAATGGGAGGGAGATAGGAGGGAGGTTCAAAAGGGAGGGGATATATGTATACCTATGGCTGATTCATGTTGAGGTTTGACAGAAAACAGCAAAAATCTGTAAAGCAATTATCCTTCAATAAAAAAATTAATTAATTAAAAAAATAGCACTAGACAACGATATTGCTGAAAATGCAAGCACACAGGTTCATATGTAGTTATAACTCTAAAATATTAATTGTCAACTGTGGCACTCTTCTCTGATGTAATGTGGTCATATTCCTTAGGTCAAAAGGCAGAGATGATAGATGGATTGCTGAGATCATGGTGTTGATGAAGCCAAGGTCAAAGGTGAAAGCTCTGCATGGGCCAGGATATTTTTAGAGAGAAAATGGAGAGACTGAATCTCCAATCTCATCTATTCTTATTAACGTACACCATCAAACAAGAAGGAAAACTGTGATAATGTTAATTAAGAGACTGCTTACACAAAAATGTATGTCTTTCTCTGTACCTAATGTCAACTTGATAGATAAAGGGAAATTTTCCCTTTAATCAAAGAATGCCTTGGTCAAAAGTAAATCCAAAGACTACCCTGGTTGTTCAGTGGCTAAGACTCTGTGCTTCCAATGCAGGGAGCCTGGGTTCAATCCCTTGTCAGGGAACTAGATCCTGCATGTTGCAACTAAGAGTTTGCATGCCATGACTAAAAGATATGACAGGCTACACCGAAGGTCTAAGATCCAGCATACTGCAACTAAGACCTGTGCAACCAAATCAATTAATTAAAAGAAACAATTAAAAAAAAGCAAATCCATACATTCTGGTCTTTATGGAAATGGCTCCTTTTCACTTTCAACTATGAATCTAAAAAAATGTAAAGAATATTGTCAACTGATAATTGTTTAGCCATTCTCATGACCTAAATAAATCATAATATGATTTTGTTGCCATAACTAGCGATGTTTGAATTTGTGTAATTCCATTTCTTGGGCTGGAAAAAGAAGCAAGAGCAGTAAAGAGAGTGAGAGAGATATCTATTACCTTAGCAGAAAAGTTTTGTCTTCAGACCCAACACACTGCTTTTACTTTGAGATGTTAAACATCGTGTAACTCTAATCCATCCTGGGTGGCCAAAGTCACTGAGTTTTGAAACTGACTGAGTCAGGGGATGTTTTAGGAGAAGCAAGCTAGAGGTGTTTGGGATTTAAACAACATGGCATTAGGCCTCAGTGTATATTTTCTTAGATATTTGAAATTATTATTAACTAAGTCTTTCCAAACCTGGGTAAGAATTTACCAGAACTTGTTGACTTTGATGCCACAATTCACTAGCAAGTGCCAATAATTTTAGGTAGCTCTGGTTGAAGATCTTGACCTATTTGGGTTCCATGTGAATAATTTCACTGAGATAATGTAAATGAAAATCAGAGAAGATACTGTCAGCGAGTACACGCTAAGTATTTCTCACAATTGTGAAAGTGTGCAAAGATGAAAGACCTGCCTACATCCTCTTCATTTATATGAACGGGCTTCCCTGGTGGCTAAGATAGGAAAGAATCTGCCTTCAATGTGGGAGACCTGGGTTCGATGTCTGGGTTGGGAAGATCCCCTGGAGAAGGGAACGGCTACCCACTCCTGTATTCTGGCCTGGAGAATTTCATGGACAGAGGGGGCTAGGGTTGCAAAGAGTCAGACATAACTGAGAGACTTTCACATAATGGATGAAATATACTCCAAAATTGTGATTGCTCTATTTTTCAATCATTATTTCAAGTATGCTAATGCTCTCATGTGGACACAGATATATACCGTAAAGACTGTTTCTTTTCCTCCTTCTGCCTATTTCTCTTTTAGGTCTGATTTATGCTATTGTCTGTGTCTTTGTCCATCAGGCAAGCCAGTAGATTGTGTCAGTTAACTCCCCATTGCCTTCTGACATGATTCTGAGAGCAATCTGAGTGCCATTCATGCTTTGATGTATAGATTTCCTTTCAAACTAGAGAAGGTTCCATTACTGCAACTAGGAGGAATAGATTTCTTTTTCTACCAGAATCAGAGTGGTCTCTTGTCTCTTTGATACTATTGGATTTTCCTTCAGGGACTCTTTCCAATTTTAGCATATCTCCTTCCTGCCCTAAAAATCAGTTATTTTCTAAATCAAAATCTCCCTTCAAAGGCCATATAACAATATTCATAATAGATTGATTATTAAATAAGGCAATTGTATTAAGGACTCAACCATCCAATAACATGAAAATACAATGAAATAGTTATATACATGTGCTTTATTTGGTCATTGGCCACAGAACTTTAGGAGAATCACTTTATTTTATTTTAATCTAACATTTTCCAGATTTTGAGATATAATTGACACATAACATTGTATAAATTTAAGCTGCATAATATGTTGATTCGATACACTTGTATTAATACATTGCAAAATGATTACCACTTTAGCACTAGCTAATACCTTCATCAAGTGTTATAATTATCATTTCTTTTTTTCAGTGAGAACACTTACGATTCACCCTCTCAGCAACTTTCTAGTATATAATACAGTATTATTAACTATAATTACCATCAGTTCAATCAGTTCAGTTCAGTCGCTCAGTTGTGTCTGACTCTTTGCAACCCCATGGACTGCAGCACATCAGGCTTCCCTCTTCATCACCAATTCCCAGAACTTGCTTAAACTCATGTCCATTGATTTGGTGATGCCATCCAACCATCTTATCCTCTGTCACCCCCTTCTCCTCCTGCCTTCAACCTTTCCCAGCATCAGGGTCTTTTCCAATGAGTCAGCTCTTTGCATCAAGTGGCCAAAGTATTGGAGTTTCAGCTTCAGCATCAGTCCTTCCAATGAACACCCAGGGCTGATCTCCTTTAGAATGAACTGGTTGGATCTCCTTGTAGTCCAAGGGACTCCCAAGAGTCTTCTCCAACACCACAGTTCAAAAGCATCAATTCTTCAGCGCTCAGCTTTCTTTATATTCCAACTCTCACATCCATACATGACTATTGGAAAAACCATAGTTTTGACTAGACAGACCTTTGTTGGCAAAGTAATGTCTCTGCTTTTTAATATGCTGTCTAGCTTGGTCATAGCTTTTCTTCCAAGGAGCAAGTGTCTTTTAATTTCATGATTGCAGTCACCACCTGCAGTGATTTTGGAGCCCCCCAAAATAAAGTCTGTCACTGTTTCCATTGTTTCCCCATCTATTTGCCATGTACTGATGGGACCAGATGCCATGATATTCATTTTTTGAATGTTGAGTTTTAAGCCAGCTTTTTCATTCTCCTCTTTCACTTTTATCAAGAGGCTGTTTAGTTCTTCTTTAGTTTCTGCCGTAAGGGTGGTGTCATCTGTGTATCTGAGGTTATTGATATTTCTCCTGGCAATCTTGATTCTAGCTTCTGCTTCATCTAGCCTGGCATTTCTCATGATGTACTCTGCATATAAGTTAAATAAGCATGGTGACAGTATACAGCCTTGATGTACTCCTTTCTCACTTTGGAAAATGTCTGTTGCTCCATTTTTGGTTCTAACTGTTGCTTCTTGACCTGCATACAAATTTCTCAGGAGGCAGGAAAGGTGGTCTTGTAGTCTCATCTCGAAGCATTTTCCACAGTTTTTTGTGATCTACACAGTAAAAGGCTTTGCCATAATGAATAAAGGAGAAGTATATGTTTTTTCTGGAATTCTCTTGCTTTTTCGATAATCCGATGGATGTTGGCAATTTGATCTCTGGTTCCTCTGCCTTTTCTAGATCCAGCGTGAACATCTGGAACTTCACAGTTCCTGTACTGTTGAAGCCTGGCTTGGAGAATTTTGAGCATTACTTTGCTAGCATGTGAGATGAGAGCAACTGTGTGATAGTTTGAACATTCTTTGGCATTACCCATCTTTGGGATTGGAATGAAAACTGACTGTTTCCACTCCTGTGGCCACTGCTGAGTTTTCCAAATTTGCAGCATCATAATTACAATGATGTACTTTAAATACCCCAAGTTTATTCATCTTATATGTGGAAGTTTGTACATTTTGACCAACATCTCCTATTTCCCCAGCCCTTCAGCATCTGTTAACTACCATTCATTCCACTGCTTGTTTTGACAAATTCGGTTTTTTTTTTTTAGATTCTACAAATACATGAAATCGTACTTTGTCTGACATTTCACTTCACATAGTACCCTTAAGGTCCATCCATTATTGTTGTGAATGTCAGAATTTCCTTCTTTCTCAGGACTCAATCATAGTCCACTACATGTTTGTTATCCATGCATCTGCTGATGGACACAAGTTGATTCCATATCTTGACTATTGCGTATAATGCTGCAATAAACAAACAAGTGCAGATTATTTCCTCAAGATTCTGTTTTCATTTCCTTTGTACATATACTTAGAAGTGGCATTGATGAATCATATGGTAGATCATTGTTAATTACTTGAGGAACTTTCATACTGTTTTCCACAGAAAATGAAGTGAAAGTGACAGTGGCTTAGTCGTGTCCCACTCTTTGTGACCCCATGGATTATACAGTCCACGGAATTTTCCAGGCCAGAATACTGGAGTGGGTAGTCTTTCCCTTCTCCAGGGGATCTTCCCAACCCAGGGATCCAACCCAGGTCTCCCGCACTGCAGGCAGATTATTTACCAGCTGAGCCATAAGGGAAGCCCAAGAATACTGGAGTGGGTAACCTATGCCTCCTCCAGTGAATGCTCCCAACTCGGGAATCAAACTGGGGTCTCCTGCATTGCAGGCAGATTCTTTACCAACTGAGCTATCAGGGAAGCCCATTTTCAACAGTGGTTGTACCAATTTACATCCCCAATAACAGTGCAAGGGTTCTCCTTTCACCACATACTCACCAACACTTATTATTTCGCCTTTTTGATAATAGTCATTCTAACATTTCATTTCTATGATGATTACTGATGCTGAACACCCTTTCATGTTCCTGTTGGCCATTTTACTATGCTCTTTGGAAAAATGTCTATTTGATTTCTTTGCCCACTTAGTAGGCACATTATTTGGCATTTTGCTATTGAGTTTTATGAGTTCTTTATGTATTTAGATATTAACCCCTTATCACAACTGTCCATAACTTAAGGCATAAAAATCTAAAATTTTTTAGGATGTTTTATGCATTATCTGAACCAGACCTCACTTTAAGCAAATCTATTTCCTTGCCACTCCATTCTATTCTACGGTCCCATCAAATGACAAGACCATTCTGAAAATATGTGTTGCAATCTCACCTTGATGTTTCTGATGTTGTTCCTTCTAGAATATTCTTTTTCTCCCTGTGGGGTTTGAGAAACTTATCCTTCTACGCTCATGCTAAAGTATTGCCATGATGAAGAGATAATCCAAAACAGAGTCACACACTCTTTTTCATAGCTCCAAGGGAAATCAGGTCATTTCTACTGTGCATTTACCACCTCATGTAGTAGCTAGTCATATGACTTTTCTCTCTACAGAGACAAAAGCTGCTGGAGGGTAGGTCCCACTTCTTAATTACCTTATAGATTTCACACATGGCATCCTGCTTGCACAGCAGAGAGGCTCAATCTATTGGTTGCTCAACAACTAAGTATCTTTCCAGGTTAAAGTACAAAGTAGAATATGTTTCCTTAATGCTTTGTAGTTCCTTGCACCACAAGATTTGTCGCTTAAGAATTAAAAAATATTTTCTATTCCTATCTGTAAAGTGTTCCTTTTAACAAAACCTTTTTAAGAATGCTTCACTGAAACACAAACTCTTTGATTTATGTGAATGGCTATATTATTCTGCTGTACTATAAACACAGCTATAATATTGACAGAAAATAGATCATCTAGGGAAGGTCAGATATTTTTAGTTTAATTTTTTCAGTTTTTCTTTTGCTTGACTGTGGAAAACTAAGCTGAAGTTATAGACTCAGTTTGTAGGCTTATTCATAATGAACAACTGCTGTGATAATCACCAGTCAGGTTAAAAGATCAAAATTAATATTTATATACATTTACATTTTACAATGAGTTTTCATATACCTCTTCTTTTTGCCTCTCTTAATGGCATGGTGTGTGTGCTCAGTCATGTCTGATTCTTTTGCAAACCCATGGACTCTAGTCCCCCAGGCTCCCCTGCCCGTGGGATTTCTCAAGCAAGAATACTGGAGTGGGTTGCCATTTCCTTCTCTACTGCTGCTGCTCCTTCTCTAGCCACTCATAATAATATTTTAAATTAAGAATATGACAGACATTGTTATTATCCTCATAATAGCAAAAAGGATGCCAATGCTGACAGAGTTTGTATGGTTCATATGTGGTCATGACATTAGTAACTGACAATTAATTCTGGAGTGATAACTCAGGACTTCTAGCCCTAAAATCCTTCTCTTTCCACTAAAGTTTGTAACATCCCTGATTCCATGATTCTGGCTACTTACAAACACCTTCTAGAAACAGACTAATCTATTCCTCATTCATTCTTTCACAGATTATATATTTTTCTTTCTTATTTCTTGCCCCTTATTGAACTACTTCTGTAATTTGCTAGGAACATTGGCAGCATTACAATTATAAGGTCAACTTTCAAATATATTAAAAGGTTGACTTCTTATCAGAACATGTACAATTTACAAGTGAAGCCTGAAATTTTGCTTTATTGGAGATAAAACCAGTTTTATGAATATTTATTACAATGAAAATGAAAATTTATTTAAAAGTATATGTGATAGTTAAAAATATTGGATTTTAGAATTAAATATGCAAGAGTTTTCCTCCAAATTATGTAATCCACAATGTGACTTTAGATACCTTGCTTATTTATTTTTTTTGAACAGTAGTTTACTCAGCTGTAAGATGGATTGATGTTTGGGTACTTTTAAAGGAAAATAATGTATTTCAAGCACATCAGTAAGGGTAGGATATGTGTGACACAAATGACTATGTTATTGCTACTATGACATTAGGCTAATTTATATATTTTTATTTTTAATATGCCTTTTTAGTGTTTTATTCAATAATCATTGATATGTACCACTGGATGACATGAAAATAGCCTACATTCTCAGTCACTTGGTCTAATTTTTTTCTCAAAATTTCATCCACTAATTGTTAGAAAACCTATAGTGTGCACAACACAATGGTAGGATTAGAAGGAGTCAAAGATGTGAAACTACATTTTAAGCTTTCTTGATCTAAATTAAATAGCTTGGTACTTCAGGTAATCAAAAAATACATGTAGTAAAGATAATCAAGCCAAAAAAATCACCTGCTGTAAATGAATTGCAGCTAGGATTTAATTTTGAAAACACCAGTAAATTATTTTTTACTTTCTTTAAAAATACAGGCAATATTTTGAATACCACACATGGGGTACATAAATTGGTTAGGCAATTCGACTATACAGTCATTATTTGTTGATCATGACTGTTCTCACATATCTTAATAAATTTTATAATGAATAATTCTTACATCTGACACCTATGTTTCTAAGTTGATAACAAAGTTGGGAAAGAAAAATAAGATGAATAAAACTTGGGTTATTTTTTCTAACTTGCAAACTTTTTTTTCAAATCTCTGAGATTAATGTCAGTTTCAAATTTGCTCTGGAAGATGAGACTAATGTCTAGTAAGAATTAATTATCTACTATACTTCTTTAACAAACTGTATTCTGTTACTGTCTGAATATTTCTTTTATCTTGAGGAAACAAACCTCTAAGAATTTGTTTTTAATTAGCTCCCTATGCAGCATTGAACAGTACAGTGCAATACCATATCTAAACTTCTGTATGTATAATCTAACAGAATTTAAGGCATGCTTACCAATCAATTGGTCTACTAACATCTCACACGCTAATAAAGTAATGCTCAAAATTCTCCAAGCCAGGCTTCAGCAATACGTGAACCGTGAACTCCCAGATGTTCAAGCTGGTTTTAGAAAAGGCAGAGGAACCAGAGATCAAATTTCCAACATCCATTGGATCATTGAAAAAGCAAGAGATATCCAGAAAAATATCTATTTCTGCTTTATTGACTATGCCAAAGCCTTTGACTGTGTGGATCACAATAAACTGTGGAAAATTCTGAAAGAGATGGGAATACCTGACCACCTGACCTGCCTCTTGAGAAACCTGCATGCAGGTCAGGAAGCAACAGTTAGAACTGGACATGGAACAACAGACTGGTTCCAAATAGGAAAAGGAGTAGGTCAAGGCTGTATATTGTCACCCTGCTTATTTAACTTATATGCAGAGTACATCATGAGAGATGCTAGGCTGGAAGAAGCAGAAGCTGGAATCAAGATTGCCAGGAGAAATATCAATAACCTCAGATATGCAGATGACACCACCCTTATGGCAGAAAGTGAAGAAGAACTAAAAAGCCTCTTGATGAAAGTGAAAGAGGAGAGTGAAAAAGTTGGCTTCAAGCTCAACATTCAGAAAACTACGATCATGGCATCTGGTCCCATCACTTCATGGGAAATAGATGGGGAAACAGTGGAAACAGCGTCAGACTTTATTTTTGGGGCTCCAAAATCACTGCAGATGGTGATTGCAGCCATGAAATTAAAAGACACTTATTCCTTGGAAGCAAAGTGATGACCAACCTAGATACCATATCAAAAAGCAGAGACATTACTTTGCCAACAAGGTCCATCTGGTCAAGGCTATGGTTTTCCCAGTGGTCATGTGTGGATGTGAGAGTTGGACTGTGAAGAAAGCTGAGTGCTGAAGAATTGATGCTTTTGAACTGTGGTGTTGGAGAAGACTCTTGAGAGTCCCTTGGACTGCAAGGAGATCCAACCAGTCCATCCTAAAAGAGATCAGTCCAGGGTGTTCATTGGAAGGACTGATGCTGAAGCTGAAACTCCAATACTTTGGCCACCTCATGCAAAGAGCTGACTCATTGGAAAAGACCCTGATGCTGGGAAAGGTTGAAGGCAGGAGGAGAAGGGGACGACAGAGGATGAGATGGCTGGATGTCATCACCAACTCGATGGACATGAGTTTGAGTAAACTCCGGGAGTTGGTGATGAACAGGGAGGCCTGGTGTGCTGCGATTCATGGGGTTGCAAAGAGTCAGACATGACTGAGCTACTGAACTGAACTGAACTGAACTGAACATATATGTGCATGCTAAGTCGCTTCAGTCATGTCCGATTCTTTGTGACCCCATAGACTGTAGCCTGCCAGGTTCCTCTGTCCATGGAATTCTCCATGCAAGAATGCTAGAGTGGGTTGCCATGTCCTCCTCCAGGGGATCTTCCCCACCCAGGGGACAAACCCGTGTCTCTTATGTCTCCTGCATTGGCAGGTGGGTCCTTTACCACTAGTGGCATCTGGGAAGCTCCTACTAACATGCAGGTATGTGCATATTTTATCATCTAAATTAGGATATTTGAAGGAAAGAAAAACCATTTTTAACAAGGAATTTAAAAAATTCAGGAGACATGGTATTTACAATCTGGATAGAAGGATCTCCTTTAAATTATAGAAATACATCCCTAGAGGTTTACACAAAGAACTTACCTCTGTTTGTCAGGAGGATGTTTGTGGGCCTTCTGGATCAAATGACCCTTCTTTCAATGTGTATTTCAGAATGAATCCTGCATTTCCCACCACTTTTTTTTCTTAGACACTCTCTCCTCCCAATTTGACTGTACATTAGGGATCAATCTTTCCCCACAATCTTTCCAAGCATCAGGGTCTTTTCCTATGAGTCAGCTGTTTGCATCAGATGATAGAGGGCAGAAGGAGAAGAGGGCATCAGAGGATGAGATAGCTGGATGGCATCACTGATGCAATAGACATGAACTTGGGAAAACTTCGGGAGATGGTGAGGGACAGAGAGGCCTGGCATGCTACAGTCCATGGGGTCACAAAGAGTCGGACATGACTAGGTGACTGAACAACAACAAATTAGGGTTCAATCCCTGGGTCAAGAAGATCCCCTGGAGGAGGAAATGGCAACCCACTCCAGTATTCTTGCCTGGAAAATTCTATGGATGGGGAGCCTGGCAAGCTATAGTCCATGGGGTTTCAAAGAGTTGGACACAACTGAGCACACACGCAATAGGACCTAGTGAATTTCCTGTTTCTTCCTTGCAGCCACCAAAGCAATTACCCAAGCCCTTGCATCAATGTGCTACTTGCCATGGACAAATGCTGGAAGTAATCAAAATAATAGCCATTTAAGATGTCTCTGGTGTTTCAGTATCTTTAAGGGCTTCTCAGGCAGAGGTAGTGGTAAAGAACCCGACTGCAAGGCAGGAGACATAAGAGACAAGAGACATGGGTTCGATCCCTAGATCCAGAAGATACCCTGGAGGAGTGCTTGGCAAACCAATCCAGTATTTTTGCCTGGAAAATCCCAAGGACAGAGGAGCCTAGTAAGCTATAGTCTGTGGGGTCACAAAGAGTTGGACACGACTGAAGCGACTTAGCACACATGCAACAGCTCCATTACTTCTGTGTCAAGATGTCACCCTCCCACTGTATCAACATTTCTGTTGTATATATAACTGATTTCCACAAAACACTGGAAACACACAATGAGACACACACAAAGAATCAACTCCCCCAAACTCTCCTACATGTGTTTTATGGTGGAAATGGAGGGGGTGTTTTACATATTTTAACAAATTGAATATCAAATATTCTTGATATTAATCTCTTTTACCAGTGATATTTAATCATATATATTCTCTAATCTTTACCCTTATGCTTTTCCTACCCCCTCCACCCTCAGCTGGTAAAGAATCTGCCTGCAATGCGGGAGACCTGGGTTTGATCCCTGGGTTAGGATGATCCCCCGGAGAAGGAAAAGGCTACCCACTCCAGTATTCTGACCTGAAGAATTCCATGGATTGTATAGTCTGTGGGGTCGCAAAGAATCGGACACGACTGAGCGACTTTCACTTACACTTTCACCCCCTCCACCACCAATCTCCTTCCTTTGGGTTTCAAATATGATTTTCTTTATTCATCTCTTTTGTATTCAGTCTCAACCCCAAGAAGTTATGTTCCTACACAAAGCCTCATTTCCTGGAAGAGGAACTTCTACACCAGATGGCTTTATTTTATTTTTACTAGACCACATAATAAAATGGCTAAGGTACTGAAGTTAAAAAAAATTAATAAGCATTCATAATGATGTGCCTCCCAGAACTTTCTAGATAGTTGAAGAATGTCCTTCTCCAGCAGCTGAGGAAGCTGCTGGCAGAAAGTCTTACTGACAGCCTTCTTTCAAGACTGCCTCCACCAAAGAGTGCCCAATTACTCTAGGTCAAAAACCCTCTAGGCAGCCATGCAACCTGTGATTGGTCATCACAGGATTGCAGAGATTCGATGTCCTTGCCTCAGTTTGGAACAGCTCTGAAGAAATGGTATACCTTTATGACAGCCTGACACTTCAGCTGGGGTCTTCCTTGAGTCTACATGGCAGCTCATCATCTCTTTATGCCTCATCTGTGTCTTTCACTTCTTTTTCACACACATCGATCCCCAAAGCCCTCCCTGATAAACTTCCAGCAGGCCAATCATCTCAGAATCCACTTTCTTTGGAACTCATCCTGGGACGTGTTCTTAATTAATCATTTCTCTAAGTAGTTATCAACTCTGTCAAGTCAGAAAGGACCTCAGCAATATGTTTAGGCAAACCTGGACTGGTTCTTTGCTTGAGTGATTCTTCATGGTAGGTTTATTTGCTCAGACTGTGGCCTTGGGTACTTTGTGATGGGAGCCAGGCATTAGTATTTTGAAAATATTGCCGGTGATTCTAGTGTGTAGGTCAGTTCAGGAACTATGACTGGCCAATGACTCGATCACTTTTCATCAAGTCTGTTTTCCTGGCTGTACTTCCTTATTAAAGCAACACTTACTATCTCTTTGGAGTTCTTGTATTTGATTTGGGGAATAGTTTTATTTAATGTTCATTTGAGGAATCATGCTTTTTTCACCCTGAGACCCATGAGTGATTTCAGTCTCTTTGGCTCAGGTAAAGAATTAGTGTAGACATGTTAGAATTATGATTTGACAATAGAAGAATCAACTTAACATGCAAAAAATAGTAAAAGACACCAGGCATCAAAAGACAAGGGATTATTTTGTCACACCGTTTAATTATTTTATCCCACCATTGAGAAGTTCATAATGACAACAAATTATTTAAGAAAAATAAAAATTATTGAGCAAACAAATGCTGAAACAAAAGAAAAAAGCTAATCGCTTTATCTCTGTCCTCTCTGGGCTGTGACATCAGTAAATTCTAGGATAACTAGATATTAGCTTTTATTACATAAGAGAGACATATTTTTGAGACTTCAATTTAAGTAGTGTCTTTTTGAAGATACATGTATTGTTCATTTTTCCAAGTTATGAATTTAATATTTGAGACCTAACATTTATACTGCCCTTTGCAATTTATAAAATATCTTCACATCAATTACCTCATTTGACATTCTCCAGTTGCGCCGAATGATTTAATAAGTTGGGTGATACTGGCATTAAGTTCTTGTATAGAATGTAATCATGATTAACAAAAAGCAATTTGATGTATTTGCTTCTATGCCCTGTACATCCAGTTATTAAGGTTTAATGTTGCATGATGACCTAATTTTTGAAAGATTTCTAGATACGCAGTCAAAGGGCTTAAGAGGAATGGTACTATTAAGAACAAAAATATTAGAAAGTGGATTTAGAATTAGGTGAGCCAAGCTAGAATAGATGATTCTGCTCACATAGCTGAGTTATTAAATCTGAATTTTTTATGCCGAAGTCCACAAGGAAAATCTCCAACGTAATAAAGTTTGATCTCTTTAGGATCTATCATTTCCAGGCAATTTAATCAATTTTTAGAATTTCTGTAGTTCCAAGTTTCCTGGGTGTACTTGGATGTTCTTAGTCTTGGTGACTAAGGAAACAGCGTTGACAGGTGTTGAAGCAGTCTGGTCACTGAGGCCTGGAATCATGGGCTATTTTGCTTCAATAAACTTGACTATTAGACTCAAATACATTATATAAAAGATATTTAATGCTGCTCTTAATAAAGATAACAGAGTTTAAAACATAAACTGTAGAAAGCTAACACTGAGATTTTCTTCAACTTAAAGAGGTAAAATTAAGTCTTTCATCAAGTTAAGCACACACAATGAAAAGGTGAAAAGAATATGTATTATAAAAGCTGAAAATTTCTTATGACAGTTCTGACTGAACCTGGTTAACAATCTTTGGGAAAAAATAAGAGATGCCATTGAAATTTAAAGGAAAAAGCTTTCTGAGAGTGAAAGCATTTTCTTCTTTTGTAAATTATAAGAGAACATATATGTATGTAGATAAAGATCTCTTGCTCTCTCTCTCTCTAGTTGCTAAGTTGAGTCAGACTCCTGGGACCACAAGGACTGTAGCCCGCCAGGCTCCTCTGTCCATGGGATTCTCCAGGCAGGAGTACTGGAGTGGGTTGCCATTTTCTTCTCCAGAGGATCTTCCCAACTCAGGGATCGAACTAAGGTCTCCCGCACTGCAGGCAGATTCTTTTTTTTTTTTATTTTATTTTTTTTTCCAGTGGGTTTTGTCATACATTGATATGAATCAGCCATGGATTTACATGCAGGCAGATTCTTTACCGACTGAGCTACAAGGGAAGCCCAGAGATAAAGATGACTGTGTCTTAATGACAGCAGATACAACAGCCAACTTTTATGGAGCACTTCTATGGTCCAGCTCACAGGCACTGTTCTCCCAACAGCCCTGTGAGGTACCTCTATTTTATAGACAAGGACACTGGGAGGCCAGGCAAACTATCAGAGGATATGCAGCCGTTAAAGAACAGAAACAGACTCTGAACTCAGAGAGGATCATGTTGACCTGTGCCTTCTGAGAAAGCTTAGTTTCCCCTTAAGGCACCTGAGGTTGTTGCAGTGTCCTGGTCGACCAGACTGTTAAGTCTACTGGAAAAACAAACCAGCTATGTTGGGTAAAGGAACAGAATAAAAGATTCATCTTAGTCGAGAAGAAAATGGGTTTCTGCTGGCAGACTAAATGTTCCCCCAGCGTTTCGGAAATGTTACTTTGATTTCCAAAATTGTTCAGCTTACACCAGAAAAATGAAACATTTGGACCAGAAATGGCAGGTGGGTCTCCTATGAATGAATGAGTGAGACCCTTAGTAAAGGCTGCGAGTGAAAGGATGAGTGGAGCAGCTTTGCAAGTCCTAGTTAACAGGGCACAGGGCTGTCTGACTAGGACTGGGGAAGGGACCAATGAGTAAGAATGCTAAGAGTGTACTAGCCTTGGCGTAAACAGTCTGGGAAATGGCCTTAGTGATTATAGTGAAAAGTGAAAGTGTTAGTCACTCAGTCCCACTCTTTGCGACCCCGTAGACTGTCAGACTCCTCTGTTCAATGGAATTCTCCAGGCAAGAATACTGGAGTGGGTATTCCCTTCTCTAGGGGATCTTCCTGGCCCAGGGATCTAACCCAGGTCTCCTGCATTGTAGGCAGATTCTTTACCAGGGAAGCCCCTAGTGAGTATAAGGAATGATGAAATGAAAAAATTCCCCTCTCATCTTGGAATCTTTGATTCCCCTCCCTCCCACATACATCCTATGTTCTCAGTGTTTCATAGGATATGCGTGTTTCCCTGTAAAATATTTTATTTATTTTTAAAATTTAGGTTGAATTAATTTAAAAGTTTAACTGAGGTTTATGTAAATTAAAGATATTAGACCATCTTGACATCCTCAAATGGTCATCCTATATGGTACACCTAGCATATAAGGAAGTGTGTGTAAGAGTTGCACACACTTTTTCCTTTGTTCACTCAGTCCTGTGGTTTTTCACTCTTGCCTGCTGCCGCCGAGTGACAGAGATAGTGTCAACTCAGGAGCCAGACAGTGGGTTTAAATCTTGGCTCTGTCGCTTACCAGCTGAGTGTTAGTGGACAAACCATATAACTTCTGCTTTGGCTTCTTTATCTAAAGAAACTGGGGAAAATAGAAGTGAACTTGTTTTTCAGTTGCTAAGTTGTGTCCGACTCTTTGCGACCTCATGGACTGCAGCATGCCAGGCTTCCCTATTCTTCACCATCTCATTTGCTCAAACTCATGTCCATTGAGTCAGTGATGCCATTCAACCATTTCATCCTTTGTCATCCCCTGTCCCCTTCTCCTCCTGCCTTCAGTCTTTATATACCTTAATGTGTGTATCATAGACTCCAAGACATTCTGATGCTAGTGTCCCATTGTTGTTACCAAAAGGTGTCACTGGGCATTTTCATACAACTGTAACCGAGTAGAACTCTATGGTGTCTTCTTGAGACAGATTACCCCTCCACCCCCATCCTACCTCTCATCACCCCCACCCCCTGCCTCTCATGTCCTCTGCCTGTCTCTTGTTTGTTTAAAAAAAAAAAAAAAATCTACCTCCTAGGCCTTCCCCGAGTTCCAAGGAATAAATTTAATCAGAGATATGAGAAAATGCAGAAACAAAGGAAAATAGTCAAGCAAGACAAAGTAATAATTTAGCCATTGAACAACGGCTCCTCTTGAAGGGCCACACACATAATATTCTGAGCCTTATTGGCTAAGCTGTTTTGCAGACACTGAAACCCCCTACCAGGCGAAATAAGTTAACTGTGTGCTGACCACAAGCATGTAGACCCTAGGCCAGTTAGAACCAGAAGGACTAGCTGACCAGAGATTTATGACTCAGATAAAGTTCCAACCACAAGTGAGACATGACAGCTACTTGAAACTGAGTTATGGAGATGATTATCTCTGAAAATAGGAGACATGTAGCCCCAGCATGTAGCCCTTTCTCCTTTTCCCTGTATAATCTCCAAGCAAACCTGGGAAGTGATGGGTTGGCCCTTTGGAACATGAGACCACCTTCTCCTGGCTTCCTCAATAAAGCTATCTGTCCTTTAATCCAACACCTGTACCTTGGAAAAAAGTAGCAAACTCTAAAATTATACTACGCCAACTATCTTTCCCACAAAGTAGAAACTGAAAAAATAAACTATCACTTATACATATACCTTTATCTTATATGTTAATATATGAGTGATAGTTTATTTTTTCAGATTCTACTTTGTGGGAAAGATAGTTAAAAAGAATACATTTGAATCAGTTCTAATGAGGTGGATGAAACTGGAGTCTATTATACAGAGTGAAGTAAGTCAGAAAGAAAAACACCAATACAGTATACTAATGCATATAGATGGAATTTAGAAAGATGGTAACAATGACTCTATATGTGAGACAGCAAAAGAGACACAGATATATAGAACAGTCTTTTGGACTCCGTGGGAGAAGGTGAGGGTGGGATGATTTGAGAGGATAGCATGGAAACATGTATATTATCATATGTGAAACAGATCTCCAGTCCAGGTTTGATGCATGAGACAGGGTGCTTGGGGCTGGTGCACTGGGATGACCCTGAGGGATGGGAGGGGGAGGGAGAGGGAGGGGGGGCTCAGGATGGGGGATGGGGGACAGGGAACACAGGTACACCCACGGCTGGTTCATGTGAATGTATGGCCAAAACCACTGCAATATTGTAAAGTAATTAGCCTCCAATTAAACTAAAAAAAAGAGAGAATCACTATGATGAGAAGCCCATGCACTGCAGCTAGAGTAACCTCTGCTCTTTGCAATTAGAGAAAGCCTGAGCATAGCCACAAAGACCCAGCAGAGCCAAAAATAAATAAATAATTAAAAAAAAGATAAACGTAACATTCTTAAACTTGAAGATTCTTATTCAAAGTATATTAGTTTCAGAAAAAATAAAAAAACAAATTACTGTAGAAGCTGACTGGTATCCATTTGGTAATTAAGTTTATAAAGCATTCCTGAACACATAAATATTTCTAAGAATTATCCTTAAGGTCATGCTCAAACTTTTAAAAATTGAATAAATTAATCCAATATATTAAAATGTACATTGATTGGGTATTAGAATATCTCAAAAATATCTGTAACCTCTAATGTTTCTGATTCATAAGCATGTTTCTAGTCAAGAGACCCACTTCACCCCAGTTCATTCCCTATCTATGAGTAGGCACTTAAAATAATCAGTATCACAATCCTTATGTGAACTTGTATTTTGTTAAAGCAAATTATGAAGAGTAAATATATTCTCATACTTTTAAGTTGCACCTACAGTCAGGACAATCATTTGTTATTAGGAGAAATTAAGAGAATGTGAGTCACTTTAAATCTACAGATAATCTCCCCTAAATTTATTTTAGCTGCTGTAGCAACATCTCTTCTTCCACCCAGAGCTTTTAATTAGATCAGCTAACAGAGAAAAATGGTGATATATGAACTTTCATTACCAACCTTATAGAAAAGCTCATGATCAATCACTAAATAGCATCTATAAAAGACTGAATTTGCTGCATCAAGTAAAAGAGAAATAGTTTTGTTGCTTTCTTTCTCCAAATCCCTTCTTAAAGGGGGTCAATCAACTGATACTTTTCAAGAAGAGTTTTTGCCTGTTGTTGAGCACATGGTAGAAATATACCCGTCAGGTATTTTATATTCGTATGGCATCACTGACTCAGTGGACATGAGTTTGAGTAAAGTCTGGAAGTTGGTGATGGACAGGGAGGCCTGGTGTGCTGCAGTCCATGGGGTCGAACAGAGTCGGACACGACTGAGCGACTGAATTGATTATCTCACCAGCATTCCCTATGCCAGTGACACTTCAGGTTAGTATGGCTTTCTTTCGGTTTTCCAGCTTTTTCCTTTGAATATGAAAATGATACATTTTTTCTCTCAACGATGAAAAACTATTTAAACAAACAACTGTAAAACTGCAAGGTAAAAACGAAAATAGAAATGGACTTCTATTTTTAATGCCTTTACTGCTTTTATGCCATTGAGGTCAATCAGTTCACATGCCATTGGTCTGGAGACACTGTGAAGAGTAGCCAACTATTAGTGGGTGCATTATCTCACTTGCTCAGTTCACTGAGGTTACCTCCAAAAATACATGATTGGAGACTACTGGTTCCAAAGATGGAGAATTGCAACAACCAGATCATTATCAAGACTGATGTTTTGGCCAATCCTTATTTATAAGGCCTGTTTGAAAATGGCAGTAAAACAAATCTAAATGTATGTGTTGTTTTGAAGATATAAAAGGCAAAATTATTCAAAAATTCTTAACAGTAAAGAGATGGGCCGAGTGATAATCAGACAAATGCAAAAACAAAACAAATAGAAAAAAGAAGACAGGTATGGCTATATAAAGGACAGACAAAATGGAATTTAGGGCCTAAAGCACTAAAAGTCATCAAGCAAGACATTTCTTATAAAAACTAAAATCCAAACTAGAGGATAGAACAGTTTTAAGCAGACATCAATATGGCCTGAAATACAGAAATCTAAAATGCTACAGAAACTGACAAATACTAAAAATAGTAAATCACTAGGTATTTGAAGAATAAAGTTAACAGGATTAAAAAAATGTGTACATTATAATGAAGTGAATACATAGTCTATATCAATAAATCAAACAGTTAGGTCTTTGAACAGGAAAATAGACTTTTAACTACTCTGCTGAAGAAAAAAAGAAAAAAGTAAAAGAAAGAAAAGGACATATAACTTCAGATATGAAACAGACTTTTAAAATGCTATATGGAACTTTCTATCAATAAATTTTTTAAATGTTAGTTTTTTCAGGAAGATGTGAATTGTGAAAATTGGTCAAAAAGAAGGACAAGGTCTAAATATACCAAGTCGTACTGGGGAAAGCCTGTCCTTACAATGGTAAAATTGTAGAAGTATAACAAATTTTTGTGAGTAGATAATCCCAAGTTTTATAAATTATTCCAGAGCACAAAACAATGGCAGTCTTCCTAATTCTTTATTTGCAGCCAGAATAAATTTAGGACTGATACTGAACAAGAATAATGGAAAAATACAAAAGTATAAAAAATTGCATGTAATTTTAAAGTCTTAAGTAAAATCACAGCAAATCAAATTCATCAGTCCATTAAAAGAATACCATTATGACCAAGTTGCTTCAGTCGTGTCTGACTCTTTGCGACCCAGTGGATTGTAGCCCGTCAGGCTCCTCTGTTCACAGAATTCTCCAAACAAGAATACTGGAGTGGGTAGCCATTCCCTTCTCCAGGGGATTTTCCTCGCCCAGGGATCAAACCTTTGTCTCCTGCATTGCAGGCAGATTCTTTACCACTGAGCCACCAGGGAAGCCCATGATCAAGGAGGGTTTATTCTCCAAGTTTGACTCAATATTGGAAAACCTAATGTCATATTTCACCATATTAATGGATTAACATTTTATTATCTCTATGGATGAAGGAAATGCATTTTATTAAATTCAACATGAACACTCATAAAATCTTTAAGTAAGCTAGCTATATCTATACGTATAGGAAATGTTATACATAATGATGAAATACACAAAACCATCCTATTATAAAAATGATTAAAGCTTACAATTTACATTACTACTAACTATACAGGAAATAAACTAAGTATTGATTTTGGAATAAGGAAGAAAACCTCATTATATACAAAAATGATTATCAGAAAAATCTGAGAAAATCATTTAAAAGCTATTGAAAATCATACAAGAGTAAAATGAGGGTTAGAAACAAGATAGATAAATAAATAAGAATAATTTTCCAATACAATAGTAAAAGAATCACTTGAAAAAAATGCTGCAAAAGTAGACTGTCTTAATGAAATTAAAATTATAATAAAATGTCTAATGAAACTTTATGAAAGTGTATATATGATCTGAAAAGTGAAAGAGATTATAATATTAGATGGGATAATAGATGAAGCTATTAATTCTTCACAGCTGTGTAAAATTTCCAAGAAAAATTGTTACAGAACTTGACAAAACTTTCAAAAATTAATGCACAAAAGAAATACAAATATAGAAAATTTTTATTAGAAGTAAAGAACAATGGGAGAAATGACTTGTCAGAAATGATTTTCTAGTATAAAGATCTCATAATGTGCAGGAATTAAGTAAATGATCAATGGAACAGAATAAGTGATCTAGAAACAATCATACATTTCTATGGGAATTGTGTATAAGATAAAGGTGGGTTATGATTGGCTTAATGAGTGGTGCTTCAGAAATAGACCACCTATCTATAAGTATTTTAAAAGTTAGATTTCTACCTCATACAAAATAATTTCCAGGTGAATTAAAGAGCTAAATAAGTGCAAAGCAAAAAAAAAAAAAGACAACAGTGGACCGTAATTGTATAATTTGGAGGTGAGAAGACCCTCTCAAAAACCTACAGTTGAAAATACTGACAGAGTAGATCACAAAAAACAAATGTTTATCAGTAAAACACCATAGGCAAATTTACAAGATTGGCAAAAGACCAGGAAAAAAAAATGCATGCAAGTTCTTACTATCAATTGGAAAAAGCCAACTAATTTAACAGGGAAACAAACATAGGCAATTCAAAGAAACACAAATGGCTAATAAACATAAGAAAAAAAATCACCAACTAATCTCATTGGTAACCAGCAAAGTCTTAATTACATGAGATTATTTTATGTTGTCTATCATATTGGCAAAACTTTTAAATGTTTAATGTTTCAGATTGCTGAAGATGGGGATGCATAGACTTTTATACAGTGTTGTTGGGAGGGTCAGTTGGAGTAGTATTTATTAGGGCAATTTGGCTACGTCTCATTAAAATTTAAAATGCACACATTTTTATCATGAAAAATAACCCATTTCACAGAGATTATAGCACTTTGTATGCAAGTTTATTGTTGGCAATATTGCAGAAGTGACTCAAATCACTAGAAACAACCTAGAAAAACATGTTTCTGGATGGGCTCCATAAACCACATTCATAAATATAGTTTTCAAGGTTTTATTACATCATATGGTTACAATCACTTTACAGAGTATTTGAAACTAGTACTGCGGCCTGACTTAAAGACTATCTTCCAAAGAAAAAAGAAAAAAATCCTTGGCTAGATTGTCTTACATTCTGTGGTTACTATTTTGAGAAGCATAAAATCATTTTGCTAAAGAAGGAAGTTGCTGGCTTTTAGAAAGCCTTATCATCTTTTAGCTAAAAGGCACTTTAGAGTAACATTAAAACACTTATAATTTTAGCCATATTTAATTAACTACTCTCCACGTTCTTTAATCTAGCAGTTCCATCTCCAAACATCTCATTTAGAGAATACTCCCAGGCAGAGAAACATGCACAAGGCTATTAACCAATTATAGCATTTTCTACAGTAGCGAAAAAAATCAGAAACGACCAGTTACTTAGGAAATGGCTAAACTATATGGCCAATTAAGGAATACTACATAGCAATTAAAAAGGATGAGGTAGATATATACACTAATATGAAAAAACTTCCAAGATTCACTCCTAGTGAAAAAGACAAGTTACAGAAAATACATAATGTATCATCCCACTTTCATGAAAACAAAACAAAATAAAATCTTTATGGAAACCTGTGTGTAAAAATGCTTTTTTTGAAAAGACTATAAATTACATATCATTAATAAACAGCTAATAGAAGTTCCTCCTGTATCAGAGCAGGGGGCTTCTACTTTCTGTTTCCCATTTTTTTTTTTCCACAAAGGAAACCTAGTCATGCATTACTCCAGCAAAATACGGAAGTTTTGAAAACAACTATGTTCACATTTACTGATTGTGTATATATAAAATGCTTATTATTAGTGTTAAAAATTAGTACATTGAGAATTTGGTTACAGACCACTATAATAAAGTGAATATCAAAATAGTCACAAAATTTTTGGGGGCTTTCCCAGTGCATATAGTTATGGTTATACTATACTGTACTAAGTATGTAATAGCATTATGTCTAAAATATGAACATACCTTAATTAAAAAGTACATTATTGTTAAAAATTGCTAACCATCATCTAGCCTTCAGTGAGTGATAATCATTTTTGCTGGTGCAGAGTTTAAAATGTTGCAGAAATTGCCAAAATGTGGTAAACGTGACTCAATGGACATCAGTTTAAGCAAACTCCAGGAGATGGTGAAGGACAGCGAAGCCTGGCATGCTGCAGTCCATGGGGTCGCAAAGAGTCAGACACGACTGAGCGACTGAACAACCGCCAAAATGTGACACAGAAATAAGACTGAACAAATGGTGGTGTAAAAATGGCATGATAGATGTGCTTCACGCAGAGTTGCCGCACACTTTCAATTCGTAAAAAAAAAAAAAGGCAGCATCTGTGAAGCCCAATAGGGCATAAAAAGGCATAAATGGCATAAAACGAGGTTTGCCCGTGTTAGAGATGTATGTGCGTGTTCAGTTGATCAGTTGTGTCCGACTCTTTGTGACCCCATGGACTGTGGCCCCCCAGGCTCCTCTGTCCATGGAATTTCCCAGGCAAGAATACTGGAGTTGGTTGCCATTTCCTTCTCCAGGGTATCTTCCTGACCCAGGAATCAAACCCGAGTATCCTGAATTGGCAAATGGGTTATCACTGAACCATCAGGGAAGCCCCTGTGTTAGAAATAGTCTGTCACTGAACATCAATCCTAAGAAAGTAATTGGAAGTGTTTGTTACCTGAGGGCTATGAATTTTAAATGTTGAGATGTTTGAATTTAAAAAGACAGTTTTCATTTGAACATACAGTAGTACAGAAGTGCAGTCTAAAGATCCATTTTAAAAAGACTATTCCAATCAGCAAATTTACTAAGTTTTATTATGAAATTCCACAGATAAGCTCTGGCATTTAAAGATTAGAAAAGTGAGATGAAAATATTGCTTACAGAGCTAATTGATAGAAAAGTAAAGTTTACTCTCTAGTATGAAATTACAGCGAAAAACCACATGGAGTTGGAGGAGGTATACTGTATTAAGTTTTTTCCAAAGTGTACAATATAAGTATGTGTAATGCGATAATGATCATAAGGAATATAGGAAAAAGCAGTGAGGATTTTTCAAGATTCTTAAAATTCATTTATGAACCATAGTGTGCACTGAACAATTTTACGAAACTGAATAAGGTGATTTTGCTTTTCTGTCCTCTGTGACCACATCAGCTAATGCTGTACCGAGTGCTTGAATTTTGTTGAGTAGATTTTAAGTGTTCTCACCACATACACATACAAACACACACACAGTGTAACTATGTGAGGCGATATATGTGGTGAGTGACACGACTGTGGAAATCTTTCATAATGTATACTTACACCAAGTCATCACATCGTATGCTTCAATATACAAAATTTTATTTGTCCACTGTACCTCTTTAAGAAAGTTAGGGAAAGAATTGGTCCAGTTAATGAACAGAAGTCAAGCCCACGTGTATTTCACCGGATACATCATCAATGGCTTCAGTGGATTGCCTGGGAATTCCCAGCATCCACTGCACTTTCCAGGGCCAAGTCTATCACTTTTTAGCGAGGTTGTCCTGCTGCGGGTGCTCTAGTGCAGCGGTCCCCAACCTTTCTGACACCAGGGACTGATTCTGTGAAAGACAATTTTTCCATGGAATGGGATGAGATAGTTTCAGGATGATTCACACACATAATTTCTATGATGCTACTGCTAATCTGACAGGAGGCAGGGAGTTCAGACAGTGATGTGAGTGATGGGGAGTGGCTGTAAATACAGATACAGGTCTGTGGCCTGGAGGTTGGGGACCCCTGCTCTAGTGGAAAAAGCCTGTTAGTCAGCGTAACCACAGACAGGAGCGGAAGGGAATAAAAGCACAAATGATGTTAAGAATCACACAAAATTCACTGATGTGATTTGCATATACCACCTTCAGTGTAGTCGATTGCTGGGTGGCTTGATGCTTTCCTTCTATGATCAGAAGATCCACAGATTTTTCTCCACTGCTCACCGGACACGGCTTGGCTGCCACGCTAAGGGCTTTTTGATGGTGAACAGTGCAAGAACCAATTCATACTTTTGTACTGCAGTTCTCAATGCAACTCCAGGACCTGGAATTTCTGAAACACTCAAAGCATCTCAAGTAGAAAAGAAAAAGTTCAAACCAGTCACCAGATCCAAAATTAGCATTTTATTCAGAACGCTGGGGTCAGAGGTGTATCATTTATATTCTGGTACACAATACAGAGGCAAAGCTGTTGTCAGAAGTCTCTCCAGTTTAAAAGCTTTTTTTTTTTCATTTTTTTTTTAAAAAACACACACTGCAGTAGTGTCACCAGTGTCAGGCCACCCCTTTCATTTCTTGTCTTTCCTTTTTTTTTTCTTTTTTTGGTACAAATTATGTAAAACATTTGTGCTAAGAACTTTTCTCCCTCCCCAAACAAAAAAAGAAAATAAAAAATAAAAAAAAAAATTAAAAAATTAAAAATTGAGTATCCTAACTACAGCTCAACAATTGAATCAAATGTCACTTTGTTTTGTAAATACTTTATCCATAACGAAAGATATAAACATGCAAAAAACCTGAATCCATAGTCCAAATAATACATACACATGTTCTGAAGTTTCTGCACTTCTCCATAGACTATGCCAATAAAACATTATGTACACATACCATTTTTACAGTGAAGTGGAAAAAATACAGTAAATAAAAAAGTGTACATGGATTAAGACCAAAATGTGTCTAACATTCTAGTTTATGAAAAAATTCAATTTTGCTACAAATTGGTGATATGAAAACTCCCTTTATTTGCAACCAGCTGCGTAAGTTTTAAGATTTTAGTGGAAAAAAAAAACAAAACAAAACAAGAAACTAAAGTCTAAAACTAGAAGTAATGTACATTTTCCAACCTCATGGTCTCAGCCCCCAAGATAATAAAATTGCTCCATGAGTGGTTTGTCTTTTTAATTCCATATTTTTAATAAAAGCAAATGCGATGTAACAAAAGCGTGTCGAAGCATATCATGGTTTAACTTACTGCTCCCACCACAAAATATTTTGTCTTTTACTTATCATTTCAGAAATCAGTACCATTAAAGCCTTAAACATAAAACTAATTCCAATCTGAAAAAGGTACAAAAAGGCACATAAAATCCCAGTGCTTCTGTACTGTAAAATTCAAGTGTGACTGAGCTCAGTATTTTTCCAAACAGTATTGGATCACCGATATTCCCTCTGAGCCCAAATTGGTTTGCAGCCTCTGCCAAAGCCTCCAGCAAGCACTGTGCTAGTAGACTACAAAGTTAAAGCCTAGCTTCTGAATGCTTTTTGGGAATATCAGTTTCAATTGTTTGTACTTGTCCAGAAACCAAGTTCACCCTGAAGTTCAGTCGTCACCTCCACCGTACATGTCAGCGAGTTTCTTGAAGCGGGGCCCCCAGTCGTTCAGATAGTCATAGTCCTGCTCACCTCCACTACTGGATGAATTAAGGGAGCTCAAGGACCCGGCCGTGGAACCACTGCCTTCATAGTCAAAGACTAAGAGGGAGTCGTAGGGTGGAGCGGTGGGATCGTTGTCAGCAGCTTTAAGGCCCTGCAGTTGGGAAGACAAGGAAAGGATGAGAAGAGGGTTACAGTGAGCGAATCCACAAGCAGACGCTAGCGGTCCCGTGGCATCAAACACCTGTTTGTAAGTTTCAACCTGCAGACCACCACGTGTGCAACCCAGAGAAACTGGGGTTATCACTATGTTTGAAAGTTAAACAAAAATCAATGGATGTGTTTCCTCTGCAAAGAAAGAACTGTAAGGAATCTAGCTCAGTGAGGCTAGTGAGGCTGAGACATACCATGGGACGGGGTTAACTGGAGAAGGCAGTTCACAGGTGACAGAAATGAACCACCAACAGCCTGAAGCTAGAAAGGGAGGATCTTAAATGAAGTTTGGTAATGCATCAGTATAACAATGCATTGGACAGGACTAGTTTTGAATTATCACTCGTGGAGTGAGTTATATGAAACAATCTGGAAGGTGATGAACTCATGTGATATGCGGACCCTGATCTATGTAGAGTCAGAGTCATAAGATTTTGACAACGAACTGGCTTAGCAGGAATTACATGCAGGGCAAAAACAGACATAGAAATGAGTGCCACAGCGTCCCTGCCCTCTATAATTTACAACCTAGTAACAGGCATTACTATAGTATGACACAAATGATAAATAAGTAACAAAGCTATGAAATTTAGGCAAAAATCATCAGGATGCTAAAAACAAACACTGATTGGCTCAGAGAGCTGGGTGTTCAAGGAAGAAGTGGCATTCTATCTGACATAAACTTGGAAGGGTATCAGAGGAAGAATAAAGACAGGCCAGGTGTGATTATAACAAAAGCAAAGTTAGTCACTAAGTTAATAAAGAACAGAGTGACTTCTACCATCCACAGACTCTAGAAAAGTCATGATCCAATATCAATACACAGAATAAATATTGGGGAAGTGGATCCTAACAATCTAAAATTACACACACACACACACACACACACACACACAGGGCTTTTAAAAAAATTGAAAAAATAAGAACCAGTGAAATGATTATCAATAAACTTAACTCTTGTACAAAGATGTTTTTTATATATAACTCATGTATCTGCAGCTATTTCATAATTTCTTGACAAAACTTTAAGAATTTAATGTATGTCTATTTGCCACATACTAAGTATTTATTTAATTTTTTCCCACTTCCATTCTAGCAGTCCAAGATAAACCATGGTTAGTCTCCAAACAGTCACTCTCTCTCCCCACAACTCTGCTTTTTAAAATTTTGGTGGGCTCATTGTGGCTCCTCTTGTCCAAGATGTGATGAACCGTCCATCTTTAGATCAATCCTTCCAATCCACATGTTCCAATACATGTTTTTTTTTTTTTTTAAATCAGTGCAATGGAGGAAGAGGAAAAAGAGCATGAAAATTACGGTCAGTATGTGTAGTGTTAAGAGGTCAGACACTGGGGTGATACCTCAGCTCTGCATAGTACGAGTTTCGGGACCTTGGCTGAGTTCCACCAGCCCCATTTTCTAATCTTCAACTGTAATCACAGTAATACAATCATTATGAAGCCCAAATAAAATAAAGGTGACCCAAGGGTATCTCCCCACAGTATCTGGCACTTGTTACAGCTCAGAAATATTAGTGAATTAAAAAAAAATTTTTTTAAGTTTAGATAAAAAAAATTCTTGCTTTGGAATTTGAAAAAAGAAATGTGGAGACATGTTTTAAGGGAATGAGCGAAGGCAAAAGGAGAAGGGAATAGCAGAGATTGAGATGGTTAGATAGTATCACCAACTCAATGGACAAGAATTTGAGCAAACTCCGGGAGATGGTGAAGGAGAGGGGAGCCTGGCATGCTGCAGTCCATGGGGTTGCAGAGTTGGACAAGACTTAGAGATTAAACAAAAACAACAAAGGTTTTAAGAAACAAAATGGCAGTTGCTTGACTTAACCAAAAACCTTGAAAAAAAGTACACAATACCACTTCCTCATGCCCGAGTCTGTCTCCCCAACAATCCTAACCTTTAATTAAATACCACTTTTCATCTTCTCAAGTACACTATAACCCAGACATGCCTTTGTAAAGTAAAATAAAGCAAGTCTCCCTCAAACTACATCCATATATAACACAAAAATAATTTTAGATAGGATTTTCTTGACTGTATTTATAGAATAAGCTAAAGGACAAGTCTGTTAAGCCTGAGATGGGCAAACTCCAATTTCTCAAAATTCCTGATCTCTTTTTGTGGCATATTGTGTTACTGTCCTCAATGATTCACCACCCTCTCCCCATGGGTGGATCACATGCTTACAGCACCACAAGGACCACCCTGGAGCCAGCTGACTTCCCCAACCCATGGTCAGGCTCGGCCACCTGACTGACACTGGCCAATTAATGGAAACAGAAGCGTGGAGACCAGAAGAGTCTAACGCTCCATCAGCCACCTCATCTTTCTCCTCTGCCTGCCAGGAGAAGGGCCTGCCCCAGAGGCGAGTTTTCCTTCTGCCTGGATCCTAGAATACAGAAGACATGTGGATCATGGTATCAGCACAAAACTGGAAATACAGAAAGGTGAAGACTAAGATGAACTGGAAAGCAACAGTGGTGTGGTATCACGTGTGCCTGTATTCTGGGAGATGAAAGCCATGACCTGTGTTTCCTGTGACTTAGAATAATTACTGGAAGCTGCCTGGTTTTCACTGGGGTATTAAAGGGCCTGAGACTTTCATCAAATGTTAACACCACCTAATTGACATCCTCAAAACAGATATCAGTTCAGTTCAGTTCAGTTCCTCAGTCGTGTCCGACTCTTTGCAATCCCATGGACTGCAGCACGCCAGGCTTCCCTGTTCATCACCAGCTCCCAGAGATTGCTCAAACTCATGTCCATAGAGTTGGTGATGCCATCCAACCATCTCATCCTCTGTCGTAACCCTTACCCTCCTGCCCTCAAGCTTTCCCAGAATCAGGGTTTTCTCCAATGAGTCAGCTCTTCTCATCAGGTGGCCAAAGTACTGGAGTTTCAGCTTCAGCATCAGTCCTTCCAACACATATTCAGGGTTGATTTCCTTTAGGATTGACTGGTTTGATCTCCTTGCAGTCCAAGGGACTCTCAAAAGTCTTTTCCAACACCACAGTTCAAAAGCATCAGTTCTTTAGTGCTCAGCTTTCTTCATGGTCCAATCCTCCATCGATACATGACTACTGGAAAAACCATAGCTTTGACTAGATGGACCTTTGTGGCAAAGTAATGTCTCTACTTTTCAATATGCTTTATAGTTGGTTGGTCATAGCTTTTCATCCAAGGAGCAAGCATCTTTTAATTTCATGGCTGCAGTCACCATCTGTAGTAATTTTAGACACCCCCAAAATAAAGTCTGCCACTGTTTCCATTGTTTCCCCATCTATTTGCCATGAAGTGATGGGACCAGATGCCATGATCTTAGTTTTCTTAATGTTGAGTTTTAAGCCAACTTTTTCACTCTCCTCTTTCACTTTCATCAAGAAGCTCTTTAATTTGTTATATCAAAACAGATATAACATTGGTAATAATCTAGTCCTATACTCACTATCAAGAGTCCCAAAAGAATTTCCCCCTTTTTTTCTATTGGAGCTCTACAATGTTGTATTATTTTCTGCTGTACAGAAAAGTGAATCAGCTCTAAGGATACATATATCCCCTCTGTTTTAGATTTTCTTCTCATCGAGATCACCACGGAACACTAACTAGAGTTCCCTGTGCTATATAGTCAGTTCTCATTAGTTATCTATTTTATGCTTATGAAGGTGGCACTAGCAGTAAAGAAGCTGCCTGCCAATGCAAGAGACGCAGGTTCGATCCCTGGGTCAGGAAGATCCCTTTAAGTAGGAAATGGCAACCCACTCCAGTATTCTTGCCTGGAAAATTCCATGAACAGAGGAGCTTGGCAGGCTACAGTCCATGGGGTTGAAAAGAGTCAGACATGACCGAGCACAGCACAGCAGTGTATATATGTCAATCCTAAACTCCTGATCCACCCCACCCCATTTCCCGCTTGGTATCTGTGTTTGTTCCCTATGTCTGTGTCTCTGTTTTCTGCTTTGCAAATAGGTTCATCACTTTTCTAGATTTCACATATATACATTAATACATGGGATGTGTTTTTCTCTTTCTGACTTACTTCACTATCTATGACAGTCTTTAGATTCATCAAAAATATTTCTTAAAAATTTTTAACTCCTACTATGGCTTTCTGATCATTCTGATAGTTGCTGAATCTATGTTTCATTTCTACATTTAAAAAAAAGAGGTTAAGGCTATAAAACCCATGAGAGGTCACTGCTAGCCAAAACATCAAACGCTGTCTCAGGTTCTTCTGATTACAAAAGGGCAAATCCCACTGAACTTTTCAAGAATTCTTAGGCGAGCCATCTTTCTGGGCTGAAGGTTAAGTACTTTAAGTCCCTGCCACTTGGAGAGCACCAATTTTTATCCAAGAATAAAATATGACTTTTCTGGGTAAGGCATTATATAAATTCTGGGTACTATTTTGGTAATTCTAAAAAGATCATAGTCAAGTCCTTAGAAACTGATCATGACAGGCAGGCAACCAAAGTGAACACACAGATAAATCCGGAGTAGTGGGGGCACAGAAGCTCTGATTTTTCCTTATGGAATTCCTTTTTTTTAAAATTTATTTTTGGCTGTTGTGGGTCTTCGTTGCTGAGCTGGTTTTCTCTAGTTGTGCTGAGTAGGGGCTACTCTTCATCGCAGGGCACAGGCTTCTCGTTGTGGTAGCTTCTCTTGTTGCAGAGCACAGGCTCTAGGGTGCTTGGGCTCAGTAGCCGTGACACACAGGCTTAGTTGCTCCACAGGACATAGAATCTTCCAGGGGCAGGAATGAAACCCAAGTCCCTTGCATTGGCAGGCGGATTCTTATCTACTGTACCACTAGGGAAGTCTCTGGGATTCCTTTATTTTTTGGTGTGGACACCATTTCACATGATGTCTGACACACTTTTGCCAGATTTACAAAAATCTATAGGTGTTTCTCTCTCCCTACTGGGTCTGACTACATCTGTAAGAGGATGTGTTTGTTTTACCTTTCCTGGAGAGACAGATCTTGAACTCTGGATAAATCTGAACTAGTTTCTGCAGTCAGCTGCCTCTGTCATATCAAAGCTGCAGCTCTGGCTGAATTCCTGGTGACCTTGTATTTATAGACTTCTGATCCCATGTTTTATGGTGGAGACATGCTTTACAGGGACCATAAACACCCACATTCTTGTGTGAAGGAACACATGAGGGATATAAAACCCAAGAGTTAGTCCCTAACAGTCAGTCTCCTATTGTCTCAAATCTACTAACTCAGTTCAGGTCATCATTACATCCTGCCATTAGTTGCTCAATTGTGTCCAACTTTTTCTGACTCCATGGACTATAGCCCGCCAGGCTCCTCCGTCCATGGAATTCTCCAGCCAAGAATACTGAAGTGGGTTGCCATTTCCTTCTGCAGGGGATCTTGCCAACCCAGGGATGGAACCCGGATCTCCTGCACTGCAGGCAGATTCTTTACTGTCTGCCCCACCAGGGAAGACCTCCAGGGAACATCCTGCCTGGACCATGGCAAAAGCCTCTCTAGCAGGTTTCCATGTCCCCAGGACTCTACCTGCTTCTATCTTGCCAACTACTATTGGTTCCTCTCTCAGACACTATTAGATTTTTTGATGTCACACCCCCAACCCCAAGTAAAACTTTCTGACTGCTATCCCCTGTAGCAATGCTTCCAAAATAAGGGAGGAGTCCCCCTGGGGGTATGCAAGATGATTTTTAAATGGTACACAGGCATTTTAAAACAATTTTTATTTAAAAGAAGTTAAAATTGAAAAAAAATTTAAATACATCATAAAAGCTGTTTGTAGACATGGAAAAGACTAGGAGGCGTTACTTAAATGCCTGAAGCCAGATGTTAGGGTAACCTACAGGATATAGTCAAAACCCTTCAAGGAGCATTCATTTCACCTTTCCCTTGTACCTCTTCTCAATTCCAGCATCCATAGCTGAAGTATTCACTAAATTATTCAGCAAAATTCCCCTCAAACCTAAAAACATCTTATTTTTGGAGTATCTCCATGTTATTTACATATTCATTTCCTGCTAGCTGAAATGTGATTCCTTTTGTTTAAAATGTCCTATGTCATATTTTTTTCATTTGATTAATTTCCATCCATCTATCAATCTGTTTAAAGGCCATTAAAAATGTCACTTCTGTTTCCTGGAATTCTTCCCCAAATCGTGACTGAGAGGAGTTCCTGTGGTCTCCCTGGTCCTCTTTATCTCTATCGCCATACTTTGGTTATACTGGATCATGACCTCCCTTTCTGCTGAGGTGGTTCTGTAACTCATTTCAGATGCTGCACACGCTGCCTGACATCCAACAGCTATTCTAGATGGTAATTTGTACTGTTGTCCTGGGCTTAGTTTGCTCACTTTGGCACCTTGCTCATGTTTATATTTATACCTTTCAGAAGAAGCCAGGATTTAGGTTTAAAATATCTGCAAATATAAAAGTATATCATGATCATATGACAGTTAAATTCTGTGACTTATGAGTGCCAACATTACTACATCCTTTTCTGGAAAATTCACTTTACTTCAGTATTTTTTTTTGGAACTAGAGCTTTTTACTTGTTTTATTTACAATTAAAGGGCAGTACGAAGTTTTTACTCTTGAATAGTAACTTGTAATGATAATATGATACTGATAGTAATTAAGAGATTTTACAGTCACTATACTAAGCACTTTATGTGGACTGTATTATTTCCTCCTCACTGCAATCTTAAAAGGAGGGTCTATTATTATCCCCATTTTATAAATAAACTAGAAATCTAAGTGATTACATCTAAGGACCCTAACCTTATACAAGGTAACAGAGCTGTTAAATGAGGCACTTGGATTTGAACTCCAACGCCTAACTCTTGTAAGAGTGGACAGAGATATGCTTAATTAAATTTAATTTAAATTTAATTATTAGGAGAAAAAAGGCAAATATTTTAAACTTTGGTAGTTATTATAAACAAGTTATTCCAGGAGTACCTTCCATACGTTTTTAAATAATATTAATTGAAAGTTGGTCTTTTAACTGATTTGGTTAAAAGAAATATGCCCTTGGTTTTTCTATTTCTGAGATAAAGAAAAACACAGGATTAATATAGTTATTGGAGGTATGCTAATATCTACTGTTGGCCTGAGATTAAATTACTTTTAGTTTCAACTTTTTACCCTCCAAAGATCTTATTTAAAAGTTTCAAAACAGAATGAAATTCTGTGCTTGAAATTCAAAATGTGTGATTTGGTTTACGCTATCTACCAGTCTAGAAATGTTATCATTTTTGAGATTCATTATTTAAATAAACAAGGTAGAAACTGTTCTCATGAGCTTACCTATTCTTTACACCTATAAAAACACTCCAATTATAATCTCCACTATATTCTTCTTCCTTTGGAACATTCAGTACTATGCTAAATCAAATAAAACCTGGAGATAAAGAAATCTGTTTGCATTTTAAATGTAGTTATAAAATGTGCTTGAGTTCTTTCTAGGTGCCTTCAACTCAAAACTTTACCTGTATTTATTTTTATCAGTCTAGTTATAGAAAGATACCAAACAAATCTTAGTGGGTGTGTTAGATAGAAGAATCTACATAGTGAGTTTGAATGTTATCTCTGATTTAGGTCTTTTAACGGTTTGAGTCCACTGAACTTTCTCACAGAACTGATCGTCACATCCCTGGACCCACTTTGTAGTTGTTTTCTGTGATACCTTAAACGCTTTAGACTTTCTGTGTCCAAAAGTAGGGCATTTCTAGGTATGGACTCTGAGTTCCCCTTTCTTCTCCATATTTCTCTGTCTTACAACCATGTTCAGTTTTGAGGATTTAGCAGTCATTTGGGGGATGATTTCCAAAAGTGGTCCTTTTGTCCATTCATGTCCTCACCAAACCAGCTTGCCCACAAGGGTCCCTCAGGGATGCACCCTTCCCCCTGGACCACCTGAGGGCTCTGAGGGATGAGCAGGGATGCTTGGATAGGAGTAATGGAGGGAGGTGAGTTGTAGGTACAAGCGGATGCCGCTGATGGCGCCCATCCGTACTCTGCGTGCCTGACCCTTCATGGGCTGATAGAGAGGAACTAATATCTTAGAAAAAGAGCAAAGGGCATTCCAAGCAGGAACAACTGTGTGGGGCCTGGCACTGGCATGGAATTACAAGCTGAGATAAGGAACTACAAGGAGAGGTCTCTGTTGCCTGCCTGGAGAATGCAGGTGGGGGAGGGGCCTGAGACGAAGCTGGACTGCCGAGGTAAGAACCAGATCCAGCGGGGCATCCTGCGCCTGGCACGGGGAGACTTCAGATGCTGGAGCGCTTGCCTGGTATAGAGACCGTGCGAGGAGCACCTCGGGGAACGCACACCGCGAGCCTCGCCCTCTACTGTCTCATCTATGTATCCCTGGCACTGGATGTACACAGTACCTATATGGTAGTTATCCACTGAATGAATGATCCTAAACCAAGCCCAAGAGGACTGCCAAATGAGCCGTTTCTAACAAAGGCAGACAATTTTCAAATTACGAATGGGCTGTATTTCAGAAGTTGATGTGCAAAGTCAGTTGTTCAGAACAAACTTTTTCATTTAGGTATTCACACATTATAATCTCCAGCCACTGTTGGAACTGCGTACCTGGGAAAGCAGATTTCCACATGGAAATTCCTACTGTGCACCTCTTCCTACTGTGCCGTTAGAACGGTTGGGTCACTGAACCGTATTACCTAAATACTCTCCTCTCTTTACTGAAGGAAGTTCAGTCATATGTTTTCAAAAACGGGGACTTCCCTGGGGGCTCAGTGGCTAAGAATCCGCCGGCCAGTGCAGGGGACACAGGTTCGATCCCTGGTCTGGGAAGATTTCTACATGCTGTGGGACAACAAAGCCCGTGAGCTGCAACCACTGAAGCCCAAGTACCCTAGATCCCGTGCTCCACAACAAGAGAAGCCACTGAAATGAGCAGTTCACGCTCCACAACTAGAGAGTAGCCGCCCCCTCCCCCCCGCTGCAACTCAAGAAAACCTGCACAGCAATGAAGAACCAGCACAGCCAAAAATAAATAAATAAATAAATAGGGCATGCCCCACACACCTGTCACAGTCCTTGAATTCCTTGCAACAACAGAATCTAGGAGCTACTCAACACAGTAGATGCTTAGGTTACACAAAGAAGGTCAGGAAATCACCCTCATCCCAGAGAGAATGGACATGCTAACAGAGGAGAGAGAAATACCAACAGTTACACCCCATGTGAGGGCTATGATCCAGGGAGCATCTTGGCATTAATAATAACCCATCACAGAGGTATCAGAACAGCTTCAGAGAGAAGAGGATATTTGAGCTGCATCTGAAGGCTAAATGGGTATCTCCTGACAGCTAAGAAGGAAGGGCTTCGGAAAAGCTGTTGCTGTTGTAAAAGTTGTTGTTGTTTAGCCGCTCAGTCGGAAAAGTTAATTTATAGTTAAGCCTCTGATGCTTTTGAGGGGCTACAAATAGTTTGGCGGGGCCGCAGCACAAGAAGGGAATATGGATGGAAAGGAGGGCAGGACACAGATTACAAGCAGCCTTAGAAATGACCCTTAGTGCTTGAACTTTGTCTTGAGAAAAGAGGAGCGTCCCGATGGAATGGAGGAGTCCCACAGATCAGCGATACTTCAGGGACAGCTTCAGGTGAGTATTTGTTGAATTTCACTGAAGCCAGAATTCTTGCTTTATGAAAGTTCAGTGCCTATACCTACATTTAGAAGATTCACCGTGTCTTGAAATCCAACAACCACAGGAATAAATAATAAGGGTGAAAGCTAAATTAGAAGTAAACTCATCAGGCATGATTACATATTCAAAAATATCTAGTTATATATTGTGTGTGTGTATGTATATTCCTGCCGATTCCCCTAACCAAGCCTACTGTATAAATAATCTGGGAAAGTCAGGGCATATTTTTATACATAAAGGAGTTACATGCACTCCGTTTTTGCCTTCTGTTAGCTTCTAAATCATGTCTACTACAAATTAACCTATTAACTATTTAACAGAATTGAACAGATATGTTCAAAAAGCAGCATGTATTTTAGGAATACATGAATGAATATTCATGTAATGAATATTTGTAAAGACAGATTAGCGAATTGTGTTTCAAAATTTTTCCTACAAACTATAAGAGCATCTAAAAACTAAGGTAGATTGATTATGTAGATGTAATATATGATTATTTCAAGGAAGCCTAGGAAATGGGGCTTCCCTGGTGGCTCAGATGGTGAAAAAAAAAAAAATCTGCCTGCAATGTGGGCGACCCGAATTTGATCCCTGAGTTAGAAAGATCCCCTGGAGGAGGGAATGGCAACCCACTCCAGTATTTTGGCCTGGAGAATCCCAAGGACAGAGGACCTGGTGAGCTACAGTCCACGGGATTGCAAAGAGTCGGACATGACTGAGCGACTAACCCTTTCATTTTCAGGAAATGAATCTTATCAGCGCAGGACTGAAGGCAATCATATACAACAGATGCTTTCCACTGTGAAAGGCACTGAGACCAATCCTGGCCTTGCTGTTTCTGAATGCCAGGACACGGCCAGAGAACATGAGTCCTGTCATTAAACTAACAATAAAAATTCCAAAGAAGAATTGCAGTAAAACTGTAGACATGATCAAAAGAAGCAGTATTAAATCATTTGACTTCAAAACTTCAGGATTAAATGTAGCAGAACTCTTGGTCAGTAATGAAATAAAAGAATGCCATAATAATTTTGACAGTGGAAATCATTATCTGTTATATTCAACAGAGAATTAGCCTGCCTCTTGCAGAAGCTCTTAAAACTCCTCAACTAGACAAGTATTTAAATCACTCACATAATATTTAATTTAGCTGCGCTTCCTGCTAATCTTATTTGATGGAACTCTCTAGTCGTTGGGTGCATGTGTGCTAAGTTGCATCATCTGTGTCTGACTCTTAGTGGCCCTAGGAACTATAGCACATCAGGCTCCTCTGTCCGTGGGGATTCTCCAGGCAGGAATACTGGAGGGGGTTGCCATGCCCTCCTCCATGGGTTCTTCCCAACCCAGGGATCAAATCCGTGTCTCTTATGTCTCCTCACTTGGTAGGTGGGTTCTTTACCACGGAGTCACCTGGGTAGGCACTGAATTCTCTTCATTTGTGGGATTCAAAGGGTAAGTGTGAGGGAAATGAAAGCGAACTATTATTGCATGTATCAGTGCTAATAAATGAAATCAGAATACACTATAATATCATTGGGGCTTTCCTGGTAGCTCGGCTAGTAAAGAATCCACCTGCAATGCAGGAGAGCTTGGTTCGATTCCTGAGTCAGGAAGATCCCCTGGAGAAAGGACAGGCTACCCACTCAGTATTCTTGAGCTTCCCTGGTGGCTCAGTCGGTAAAGAATCTGCCGGCAACATGAGAGACTTGGGTTCGATCACTGGGTTTGGAAGATCCCCTGGAGGAGGGCATAGCAACTCACTCCAGTGTTCTTGACTGGAGAATCCCCAGGGACCGAGGAGCCTGGCGGCCTACAGTCCATGGAGTCACAAAGAGTCGGACACGACTGAGCGACTTAAACACAAAGCATAATATCTTTGGCCTATTGATTACTTGTAATCATGGGAAAAATCCTTGGGAGAGAATGTGACTAATACCGGTAACATATAAGGCTGTGATTTACAAATACAGAATAGTAGTTGACAGATCTCTTTTGGGCTGATCAGAGCCATGTCATCTGTTCTCTGTTACTGAAGTCACATTGGCTTTTGCACAAAAATAACATAGAAAAAAAAGCTGTATTTTAATGAACTACATAGCTATATTCTCATCAAATTGTGGTCTCTATAGTACTTCTGTTGTTTAGTTGCACAGTTGTGTCCAATTCTTTGCGACCCCATGGACTCTAGCCCACCAGTCTCTTCTGTCCATGGGATTTTCCAGGCAAGGATACTGGAGTGGGTTGCCATTTCCTCCTCCAGGGGAATCTTCCCGATCCAGGGACCGAACCTGAATCTCCTGCACTGGTAGGTGAATTCTTTACCACTGAGCCACCCAGGAAGTCTCAATAGTACTGTTAGCATCCAATAAACACCCTTATAGAGAAAGAGAGTCCCTCTCGGCACCTCATTAATGAAGTCCCCGATGTCCCCCGGGTGCGGGGCTGCAGATCGAACCGGGTACTGGGGCTCTGCATGGATGGGCCTCTCATCCAACCGTCGGATTCCAACTGGCTTGATGGCATCCGGCTCCACCGTATCAGGCTGCTGGAGCTGGCTCAGATCGTAGTCCTGCAAGAGACAAAGGCAAAACCCCATGGGAGACGGGCACGAGGACGGGAACTTACAGCCTCTGTTTCTAAATGCATACCCAGAATGCACAGAAGTGAATGAAGTTTAACATAATGGAAAAGTTGCCACTACGAGCTTTTCATGTTATGATTAAATATTGCTTTCACGCAGCTCTTTCTTCTGTGTTTTTCATTTCGACAGTCTGTGCGCCATCTGCTTTCCTATGTTCCTCATCAGCTTCCAATAGGAAACAGCAGTGAGAGGAGGTCCCGCTACAAAATGACTAAAAAAATCGACTAGAAAATACGGTAGTACCACAGAAGCAAAAGTGCTCATTAAATGTTGATGGGGTTCAGAACAGGCTGCCCTCAGATATGGCAATGTGGCATATTAAATATCTGAAGCTCAAGCACTCTTTTGAAAAACAGCTGAAACAAGAAAGTCACTCTGACTCTCCCCATCTCGCCCTTCTTCTCTGAAACAGGTCACAAAATTCTGATGTGAAAGGCCCCCCTCTCCTTAAACCAGGAGGAGAGAAACCCTTCCTTACCACCAGAGAATAGCATTTGGGACTGAGAACTCTGTACAAAGAAACTTCCTTTTTTTATCATAGTAAAATTATCTGTTTATGATATAAAACTCAGAAAATTAAAAAGTATAAAGAGAAAGTGATCTCATCTATAATTCCACAATGTAACAGTCATATTCGGGTGTATTTGGTTATAATAAAGTGCTATTATTTTTTTAAAAAAATTTTATTGGAGTATAGTTGATTTACAATGTTGTATTGGTTTCTGCCGTAAGGCAAAGTGAATCAGTTATACATGTACATATATCCACTCTTTTTTAGATTATTTTCTCACATGGATCATTAGAGAGTATTGAGCAGACTCCCCTGTGCTATAGAGTAGGTCCTTATTAGTTACCTATTTTATATATAGTAGTGTGTACATGTCAACTCCAATCTCCCAATTTATCCCTCCCTGCTCTTACTCCCTGAGAGTGACAGGTTTGTTTTCTACATTTGTAACTCTATATCTGTCTTGTTGATAAGTTCATTTCTGCTCTTTTTTAATGTTCCACATATAAGCAATATCATAACAATATTTGTCTTTCTCCGACTTACTTCACTCAATATGACAGTCCATGTTGCTGCAAATGACATTAGTAACATTTTTTAAACAGCAAACTTTCTCAAACTAACCCTTATCTTCCTAGTTACTTCTTTACCATTTACTACTCTAAGCCCAAGACCTTTGTCTTATCAATTCTCTACAAGGTTACTGTTTTTTCGTCTACAGGGTATAAACACTCCCAGCTCTGGTCACTTCTTCCAGGGCCTGCATTCTCTTGTGGAGATTCCCACATGGAGGTAAAAGTTCCATCAAATGTGTCTGTTCTTCTCCTGTTAATCTGTCTTTGTTGGTTTAATTTTCAGACCCAGCCAGGGATACTCGGAGGGTAGAGAAAACTTTTCCCTCCCCTAAAATATTATATTGCTTTAATATAAAAAAAAATTGTTGTAAGTGTATTTTCCTTTACTTAAAGGAAAGCTTTAGTTCATCAAGGTTTCAAGGCCACTTCACTCTTCTCTTCAAACATCTGTAGGAAGTGTGTGCATGCTCAGTTGCATTTGACTCTTTGCAACCCTGGGAACTATAGCCTGCCGGGCTCCTCTGTCCATGGAATTTTTCAGGCAAGCATACTGGAGTAGGTTACCATTTCTTCCTCCAGGGGATCTTCCCAACCCAGGGATTGACCCACATCTCCTGTGTCTCCTGCATTGGTGGGCAGGTTCTTTACCACTAGCGCCACCTGGAAAGCCCCCTCAGTGCCTAGAGTCTGACACTATTATCGGTGGGACCAGTCTGACCTGTGGCCTTTTTTCTTAAAGAATGACTTTGACATTTTTAAAGGATTATTTAAAACAGTGGTAACAACGGACAAGAAGAATATCCTACTGAGACTATATATGGGGCCCGAAGCCTTACTATTCAGCCCTTTATAGAAAAAGTTTGCCAACCTCTGGCTCAGAGGTATGAGGGAGTGTGTATTCTCTTCCAGAGCAGTCCTGGGGATATGTCTTTGAAATACAGCCTGTCCACTCTGTGAGGCAGAGAAGAACTTGGGAAGAAGGATGCTCTGGGCACTGCTTAGGCCCTTAACTATTTTGAGCTTTAGCATCAGCCAGCTGAACAAGAATGTCCAAAGACACTAAGTATAATGTAGAAATGAATCAAAATTTTAGGTTTGGGCAAATACTTTATAGTTTTCAAACCTCTAAATTCTAGTAATAAGAAACATCACATCCCCAGCTTAACCAAAATTATCTAATTCGCTGTTGATATTTACAGAAAGTACAGATTTTATGGTACTCTTTTTAGTTCAGGCTTCATCTCTGTCTAAAACCAGCTCAAAACTGTTTACAGTATCTCTATAGTGGTTTTGGTTCATTCAACGCTTGAATATTTACCATGCTCTGGCAATGCTCAAGATCCTTTACATATGCTCGCTCATTCACGCTCTGAGCAACATTGTGTGACACTGTGTTTTATTATCCTCTTTTAAGAATTGAGGAAACTGAGTCTAAATCACTCAAGTCATATGTCAAAGGCTCCAGATCTAATAAGACACAGAGATATGCTAGGACTTCAAACAGATTAGACTCCAAAGCCTAGCTCTTGTCCCAGCTACAAGGTTGGGATGGATGAGGGAGGAGGGGCAGGAATATGAGGAACGATTAAAACAACAGAGGGGTCAAGAGGGGAAGGGTCACTGATATTCAACCCACTCTGTACCAGGCGCTACACCAGCCTCCTATAAGTGTCTTCTCATTATCATAATTTGAGATAAAGAAACAGACTCGGAAAGGTACGTACAAGGTCACACAGCTGCTATCCTATTGACATGAGCATCAAAACTAGGTGTGTCTGATTTCAAAATGTCGGTCTAAAACCGAACACTAGGGACTTCCCTCATGGTCCAGTACTTAAGACTGTCTTTCAATGAAGGGGGTGCGGGTTCAATTCCTGGTCGGAGACCTAATATCCCACTTGCCTCAGGGCCCAAAAAACCCAAAATATCAAGCAGAAGCAACACTGTAACAAACTCACTAAAGACTTAAAAAATGGTCCACATAAAAATAATCTAAAAAATATTTTAAAATAAAAAAAAAATAAAACTGAACTCTGTTGAGATGCCTTCATTCTAGACTGCTGCTGCTAAGTCGCTTCAGTCATGTCCGACTCTGTGCGACACCATAGGTGGAAGCCCACCAGGCTCCCCCGTCCCTGGGATTCTCCAGGCAAGAACACTGGAGTGGGTTGCCATTTCCTTCTCCAATGCATGAAAGTGAAAAGTGAAAGTGAAGTTGCTCAGTCGTGTCCGACTCTTAGCGACCCCATGGACTGCAGCCTATGAGGCTGCTCCCTCCATGGGATTTTCCAGGCAAGAGTACTGGAGTGGGTTGCCACTGCCTTCTCCCTAGACTACCCTCCCCTAAACAACTCCTTACCAAGGGCTTCAGCTAAGCTAATGAGTGAAGGCACTCAGAAAAAGCTCCTTCTCTGAGGGATGGACAAGGTGACATGGGAGGAGGGGAGGCAGGTATGCAGAGTAGGGACAAGTCAGAGTGGGATGTAAACTCGGGACAGTGTCAAATATAGAATGCTCAGAAAAGGAAAGAACACATCAGGTTTGCACTTTGAATGACATGTGGGTTCAGGAGAAAAGACTGTTCTGGGGAAATCCACATTGTGAGCAAAGGCACGCGGATGCAGTCTCCTGTCAGGGGAGCATATTTCAAAGCATCCATACAAAACTTGAGTGAAAACACCTTGATCTTGCACACATGTGCCTCCATTTAAAATTTTATAGAATGTATGAGTTATTTATAGACTATCTGAAAGCAGGGGCAGACAATGATACGACAGATGCGAAAACCTTTGAAATGTTAAAATGCTTTTCACAAAATAGAAAGAGGGATTCATTTAGAGAATTCTGAATGCTTGCATGTGAAGAGGCATGGTTTTTCACGCCATGTTTAATTACATAACTACCAAGCTTAATAGAGGGGGTAACCATGAGTAAGCGTGTCTTCTGATAGAAGCTTTTTGTAGAAGGGGGAAAACAGAATGTAAGTATATGGATGATGACAGTTAATAAATATTTTTACACTGAGAGTGTAAAATGCTTTATTAGAGATCTCAATTACATGAAATTAAGTAATTGAATCTTATGCTTAAGGGCCGTCTTTAGAGTTAGCCACTCAGTCATGTCTGGACTCTCTGTGACTCCATGGACTGTAGCCCACCAGTCCTCTGTCCAAGGAATTCTCTAGGCAAGAATACTGGAGTGGGTTGCCATTAACTTGGTGATGTATTTCTTGACAGTCCTCAGTATATCACGATCATTCCATGTAAGAATACAGAGCGATTTCTGGGGCATAACTGAAGACGTGAGAGGCCATGAGATATGCCTGTGCTATTTCTTATGTGGAAAGAACTTGTCCACCCTCATTTCTTATGTAGCTCCCACCATACCAAAGTGACGAACAGAAATCCATTATGTTTGGTTGACAGTGCAGAAAAAGTCTTCTAATAAGTTGTCAACCTATGGATGTTGGGATATTTTACCTGAAAACAGGAAGATCTGGCATAAAACCAGGCTTCACTTCTGACACAGCTATTTGTTACAGCTGAGAGCATCTAGCTTCTTTGGACAAGGACAGCCTATCTATCTGGTCTGTTTCACTTATTAGTGTATACATACAACAGCATGTTCATTTATAGATTCTTACTTTTGACAGCCCTTTCTTACTATCCTAAGAACCAGAGCAGGTAGTTTCAAGATGTCTGTGGTCAATATGTCAGGCCCACAGAACGTGCTTATTAAAAACGTGTTGAGAATTTCAGCAGATAAGAACCCTCCTGCCAATGCAGGGGACACGGGTTCGATCCCCGGTCCAGGAAGATCCCACATGCTGTGGAGCAACTAAGCCCGTGTGCCACAAATTCTGAGCCCACAAGTTACAAGTACTGAAGTCTGAGGGCCTAGAGCCTGTGCTCTGTAACAACAGACGCCACTGCAAGGAAGAACAGCCCCTGGTCTCCCCAACTAGAGAAAGCCCATGTAACAGCAACAAAGACTCAGTGCAGCCAAAATTAAATAAATAAATAAATAACAGCTTTATAAAGTGTGTTGAATGAAAGTCTCAGGGATGATATTCAAGCTGGATGTGCACAAGAGCAACCAATTCAAGAAAGGTGCTTTGGATCGCATGACATGCCATGGCAGTAATTCATCAGGGGAAGGAAGAGAAAGGCCCGGGGGCCCACTGCTGTGACTTATTGCCATGGTGAGTACCATCCCCCATGATGCAAACGTGTCACGCTCCTCAGATACCCTGACATCAAAAAGAGAGGCACAAAACTACTGATTTACAGGACACTAGAATCTAGTTTAGAACATGCGGCTTAACTTTTCTCTGTGATGTTTTGCCTTGTCAATTTCAAATACAGGATATAAAAATCTGATGGTGGTATGAAGTGGGCAGAAGTGTCCTCAGGACACAGGGATGGGATTTTTCTGTCCACATTCATCTGTGCTATATGGCAGAGTCCTGACCTGAGGATACAATTTTAAGTCTTTTGATAAGGGGTCAGTCTATGCGAACCTCTTAAATTATACATCTTCATAATTTCATGATGCTTTACTTACACACACAAATTACAACATGAAGGATAAAAATTATAAAGAGAATTGTGGAGACTGGAAACATTCTCAAGGTCATTGAGTTCATGGACTTACATCTGAAGATTATAAAGACACAGCCCCAGAAGAAACCTTTGTTTGGTTCCTAAGACTCTCTAGAGAAAAAGTAGATCTGAAAATTCTCTTATGATTGTCAACCTTTTTAACGTCAATTTTCCCTGAGAAATCCAACTTCCAAATGAAGACCACAGAAAATCTTAAATAATGTTTGGAACATGTTATCTGTCAATGATCATAAGAAGTAGGGGCTTCCCTGGTAGCTCAGCTGGTAAAGAATCTGCCTGCAATGCAGGAGACCCTGGTTTGATTCCTGGGTTGGGAAGATTCCCTGGAGAAGGAATAGGCTACCCACTCCAGTATTCATGGGCTTTCCTGGTGGCTCAAATGGTAAAGAATCCACCTGCAATATTAGAGACCTGGGTTAGATTCCTGGGTTGGGAAGATCCCTTGGAGGAGGGCATGGCAACCCATTCCAGTATTCTGGCCTGGAGAATCCCCATGGATAGAGGAGCCTGGTGGGCTATAGTCCATGGGGTCGCAAAGAGTTGGACATGACTGGGCGACTAAGCACACACACCCATGAAAAGTAGGCACGGAATTAGGGTTTTTAAATATTAACATTACTAGTGACTGAAAGACTTTGTTTGGGTCTAAGATTTAAAATATCTTAAAGGTGATACAATTCTGGGAGATTCAGTAAAAAGTTAGTCAGCAGCTTAAACTCTGGTTCTGCCTTTTCTTATTAAATTCCCCTGACTTGAAATGACTTATAATTGGTTCAGAAAGAGATACCAGGAATCAACCTTAAGGCATTTTGTTATGTTTAAATAGAGTAAAGTGCTGCTTCAGGATAAAGTGAAATTCTGGAGTCCCAGGCAAAAAATTCAAAAAGTCCCATGACCAGCAGAAACTACAGACTTGTGCAATTAGGGATTTTAAAGAGTGATGGAAATACTCCTTTACCATTTCACAAGAGTATTAAGGGAGCCTACTGGGTACCTGATGCCATTTTCAGCTCTGGGACTGTGAAAGAAGGAAATCAGCCTTCATTGGGGCCCATCATCGGTCAGGAGTTACCTTAGGTGCCTCCTCATGGGATACCTCATACACTCTGAGCAAAACCCTGTCGTTCTATCCCACCGATTCCCATAACTAGGAGAGGTTAATGATTTGCCCAAGGTCACGGACTCAGACAGTGTGGAAGAGGCAGAGATCAGCAGCGCAACCAAAGTAACAAATACAAACGCTGCATCTTCAGATACAGAGAACAGACTTGTGGAGGCCAAGAGGGCAGGGCGGGGGAGGGAGGGACAAGGCATTCAGGATTAGCAGATGCAAACTACTCTCCACGCGATGGGTACACCACAAGGTCCTACTGTGTAGACAGGCGACTATATTCAATATCCTGCAATAAACCGTCATGGAAAAGAATATATGTAAGTGAGCCATTTACTATACAGGAGAAATTAAACACAACATTGTAAATCAACTAGACTGCAAAAGAATAAAAAGCTGTGCTTGTTGTCTGGGCCAGTGAGGAAATGAATAGAAGAGTCTGCTGAGCCGGGGGGGACATGAGGCGCTTTAAGATCCAGAAGGGAAGCTCAAGGTAATCAGGCTAAGAACGCATGGGGACTTAGGACTCTGGCCTGTGCACAGCTGGCTAACGCCTCACTGACTTTTAGTCAGAACTGAGTCTTCACTTGAGTCCAGCAGTCTGGCACGTGAGGCACGGGGAGGGGGCTCGAAGTTCCTGCTCCTTTCTCGGCCTCCATGGGTGAGAACCGGGGGTGGAACACAAGAGCTGGTTTTGCTATATCCCAGGCAAGGGGCAGTTCAAATGGAAAATATTCCTTTTACAGTAGCAAGTAAATTTTCAAATTCCCAAATATATATGGTAAACATTTTTTTTATATTAAACTTCTTATTTTGTACTGGAGTGTATAGCTAATTAACAATGTTGCGAGTGTTTCAAGTGGACAGCAAAGGGCCTCAGCCATACACAGATAGGTATCCATTCTCCTCTCCCATCCAGGCTGCCACATAATGTTGAGCAGAGTTCACTGCGCTATGCAGTAAGTCCTTGTTGGTTTGCTATACTTAAAATGGATAACAGGCAAGGTAAACATTTTGAATGTTTCAAGACTGAGAGAGAGAAATAAAAATACTTACATGAAAATAAATGGACAAAATTCTCAAGGGGAAAAAAAAAAGTTACCCGGAAAAGAGCTGACCATGTGGCACAGGCAAGAAACTCTCAGAAAGGAATGGGAGACAGAAAAGGAGAACATTATCAGCTCACCCTACATAGCTCCAGGCATTAAAAACAATTGAATAAAATAGCAATAAGGCGTCAACACATTACCATACAGCTGCTGAGAGGTAAGTCAAATACCCTTGCGACTTTATGTAAATTACATTATAACCTGATTTTCTTCCCCAGTGAGATATGGTTATGATGGTAACTATCTACACAGGTGAATTGCTATGGAAAACTAAGTTGATTCTATGGATTATGAAAGCCCCCAAAACAAAACAAAAAAATTGCTAACATCTTTTCTGGTTTAACTGATAAACCTAACAGAAGTAAAGTAACTTGGAGATTTAATGTACAGATGAAGGCTCCCCATTCTCAGTTTTCATCCATGTTTGTCTCACTGTAGAACCAGTTTTCCACTCCCCACCGTGGAGGGAGATGAGCCTCCATTAAACACATTCATTGCTTCTGTTTCCTTGGTTTACTATTCACGCTACTCTGGTGGTCCAGGGGTTAAGACTCTGCATTTCCAATGCAGGGGGTGCATTTTGGGGAAGAAAGATCCCACCCGCTGAGGGGTACAGTCAAAAATATATACATATATGGTTATATTTTAAAAATAAATATAATAAAAACTTTATAGGTAAAACTGTTACAAAAACATAGAATGTGAAGCTGTGAAAGAGGTGCTGCTAAAAGAAACGAGGATATGGCTACCAGAGCATTTCTAGCAGAGTAGAGGGCTTCCCTCATAGCTCAGTTGGTAAAGAATCTTCCTGCAATGCAGGAGACCCCAGTTTGATTCCTGGGTCCCCTGGAAAAGGGTAAGGCTACCTACTCTACTATTCTTGGGCTTCCCTTGTGGCTCAGCTGGTAAAGAAGCTGCCTGCAATGCGGGAGACCTGGGTTCGATCCCTGGGTTGAGAAGATGCCCGGAAGAAGGAAAAGGCTACCCACTCCGGTATTCTGGCCTGGAGAATTCCATGGAATTCCATGGGGTCACAAAGAGTCAGACACAACTGAACAACTTTCATTTCCACTTTCAACAAGGGCTTCAGAAAGATGATGCTTCTTCAGAAGCTTGAGATTAATTTTTATTCTATAATTTCCCATTCTTTCCATGTCATTCAGTTACCACTTAGCCCTATATACATGGACATATTTTCTTAACTCTTCCAAGCACTGTGTGTCTTGAGAGACAAACAGTGTAACCTTCTAAATGCATCTTCAGTAATATTTTTACCCCAAGCCCCAACTTTACCAAAAACAAAAACGCCATCACCCTGATAAGGTCAGAGTCATTCTATCTTAGCAGGGCCTATTATTCTAGCTTGGAGGAAATCTAAAAATAGGTAATGAAGTAATGGCAATATTTGGTTGGGAATATGGTGAGAGATCAACCAAGTCCTTTACTTGTTTATGTCACATCGGTTTGGAATTTCTTTTAAGATAAATGTAAACATAAAATCAATACAGAAAAGGGAGCTTCATGTTGTGACTTTAAAAAATGGATTCTAAATCCAGAGAATCTAGATTCAAATCCTGGTTCTCTCCGATCTAATGGAGTGACTTAGGTGGATTACATACATTTCTTGTGCTAACTTACAGAATAGTCAACCTTTGAACAAAAAAAGTGAATGAAGACTTTATTAATGGAAAAAGTCTATAGCAGAGATCAGCTTTTTCTGTAAGGACTTAACAGTAAATATCTGAGGCTTTGGGGGCCACAGCAAGTCTGTCAAAATATTGGGTTGGCCAAAAAGTTCATTCAGATTTTTCAGTACTATTTTATGGGAAAACCTCGCTAACCCAATCCTTCAACTCTGCTGTTGCTCTGTATTAGCAGTCACGGACAGTATGTAAACTATGGACTTGGTGCAAGGCTGTGTTACAACACAACTTATAAAATAGTCAGTAGATGGGGCCAATTGATAGAACTCTGGCATATTTACCACGTAGTAGCTTAGGTTTTGGTTTCTGTTCCCTTTTTGTTTGCCTTTGTGCACTGGTAACACATATTTGGCATACAGATCTTTGCTACTTTATCATTGGGTAGCTTTCCATACCTCTTAAGCTAAATATGATGAACATAATTAGTCAGGAAGAATGAATATTAAGATGAATTACATAAAATATGCTGTTCATTTATGTGAAGTGATCAGGGTAGCAAATAAAAATTCACATGCAAATCAAGTCCATATTAAAAATACTGAGTGCCCAGTAGGGAATGGATATCGGCCAGTTCAGAACATACGTTGTCTATAGCCTACCACTGTGAGGCACCTGGCCAGGGAGGTTTTTGAAAACAGCATGGAAAAGGGATGGCAGTGTGCTAACCCAAATTCCTGGTGAAACTTTCCTCTGGTGAAATCAGTGTCACTCTTTCAATAACTAATATATTCTGGTGTTTGCAGGTGGGTATAAATGGATGAATAACTTGGGAACACATTTAACAGAGTGTGCTTCAGCCAACAATGAAAATGCTGAAAGTGGTCTCCATAGGTATGTCCAGAGTCAGCCATCTGTTAGTTAGTTTGCTTATAAAGCAGAAAGATTTTGTAAAGCAGTTATTTCAAAGGATCAAATATAGCAGTTCTATTCTCTGCTTGAGTCAGAGGGTCGGGCTTGGCTGCCCACACTGGGGGTAGTTCCTGAGATAGGAGGGTAATCTTTAGAGACCGCCTTGGCTCAAGCAGAGATCTCTGGTCTCAGGGTAGTGACTGGTGTGGTCTCCAGGTGTTCTCTTTTACCTGTGCCTCATTCTTCCGTCTAGGCATCCAGCCTGGATTTTAGATTTTAGTACCTGTTGCCCAGACTGTGCCTCAGATCGCTTAGTAACTTGGCTCTTCATATTGCTTCTCCAGATCCTACGTTTGTCAATGTCAAAATGTACACCATTTTGCAAGCCATGCTTAACAAATTAATTAGGTTTTACTCTTTGCCTGTTCTAAGGCAAGATTAGCAGTGGTTATCTAACAAGCTGAGGCTAAGTGTTCAGCCTCATTGGTTTTACCCAGTAATATCTGCCTGCCATAGACCAACAAGAGTAAAGAAAACGTCTTTCACCTGACCTCTATGCCAGCCCACACAAGAGCTGGGCCTCTCCAGTCACATGGACCTGGGTTTGAAAACTGGACTAATGCATAGGTTTGTTGGGAAGATTATAAAAGACATGCAAACTGAGAGCAGAGCCCAGTGCCTGACACAGATCATGTAATAAACAAGTAAGTAATGAATCACAAGTATTTATGAACATGATCATCATTTCCTGAAGCCATCAGAGATTTAAAAAAAAATGAGAGTAAGTTATCAGGCTGCAATGGTTCAATGAACCCTGTAGAAAGACTTGCAAACTAAGAGATTCTACAAGAGGGTCCAATGCACAAACATTCTATATATGAGTGCCTGCCAGGTGCCAACTGTCCTAGATAGCGGAATAAAAAATGAATGTGACAGTTTCCTGCTCTCATGGGGTTTAAGGTCAGGACCGAGGCTTCATGTAAGATCTCAAAATAGAGGCAGACAGAGCATGCTGCTAGAGTGCAGAGCAGACCCACTTGATTCAACCTGGGACCCCCAAGAGACGATGTCCTGAGATGGAATCTTGGTGGCTGGCTAGGCTGGGAAAGACCTTGAACTGAGCCACGAAAGTGGGAAATAGCATGACACAGGTTAGATGTACAGGAAGTTCAACTCTAGTGCGGTTTAAAAGGAAAGGTGGAGGATCAAGGAGAAGAGAAACTAAGTCATCATCCCAAAGAGTCCCTCTTCCTCAAAGCCAAACCCGAAGTCATAGGAACTGTGGGTTCTTTCTTCATCTCAGGAGCTTCAACTCTGCTGAAAGGGCTTTCAGTGTCATGGAGATGCTGGGGATCTGATCTACTGAAGCATTGAGCCTAATTCCTAGAAATCACGCAAGACACTAATTTCACTGGAAAAAAAATTCAACTGACACTTATATGGCAATCATATCTTTTTTTTAAAGACCTTTGTTCCCTTCTTTTTTTAAGCCTTTATTGAATTTGTTACAATATTGTTTCTGTTTTAAGTTTCGGTTTTTTGGCCGTAAGACATGTAGGATCTTATAGCTCCCCCACCAGGGATTGAACCTGCACCCACCCCCTGCATTGGAAGGCAAAGTCTTAACTGCTGGGCCACCAGGGAAGTCCCAGCAGTCACAACTGAGTCTCTTGGGTTTGGGAATCCTGGGCCACTAAAAAGAGCTCCTGTCATGACGCCCTTTTATCCTGAAATGATATGTGATTCCTCACATGTGCACGTCTGGGTCTCAATCAAGGAGACTTTAGTATCCCTATGGTGCATGGACAACAGGTAGGGGAGAGCTGCTCTCCCTGGATTTGGGTGAGCCTGACACCTCCGTCCCAGTTTCCTTAGCTGCTGGACCTCCTGCATCTCCTCTGTGTCCAGAGACCCCCTTCTTCCTGACATATCTGGATGAGTCAGATGGATCCTATGGATCTAGAACCTGCTGTGTAGTTACTGTGAGAAACACTACTCTCACAGAACCTCAGAAGAGATTCTCTAACCTCAGGAATCCAATCAGGGTGGGCAGAGCTTTCCAGTTGGTCATCAAACCCATTGATTCTTTTTAAAAATACTTAAGTTATTCATGGACGTCCCAGGTAGCTCAGTGGGTAAAGAATCCACCTGCAATGCGAGAGACGTAGGTTTGATCCCCGGGTTGGAAAGATCCCCCGGAGGAGGGCATGGCAACCCACTCCAGTATTCTTGCCTGGGAAAACCCATGGACAGAGGAGCTTGGTGGGCTACACTCCATGGGGTCACAAGAGTCAGACATGATTGAGCAACTAAACAACAACTGTGAGTATTATATTACACATTCAGAATATGTTTAATACAAGAACTATAGTTTGTTTAATATAAGAACAACTATGTTCTTTAATATAAAAACAACAAGCTTTAAGTTCAAGCTTTAAAGAGCAGGAAGTTACCACTTACTGTTTCCCATCCTGGGGCTAAAAGTGGACGGTTCCAGAAGCAGCATGAGTTATCAGTTGGTTATACTGCACATTCACCCTGATTTTATTAGTGAGGCTGATAGGGAAGGAACTAGGATCATTAAAAAGGATACAGTATCTGCAACCAGGCTTACTGGCCAAAAGGGCACTGAAGGACATTTACTAATGAGGATAATTAAGCATGACTTGATAACCACCCAAAGTCCCGCTGGTCCCAGCAGTGAAGCAGATAAAGCAGGGACCTCACCCTCTGAAAAGAGACTGGGCATTATACTGAATCTGTCCAACTGCCAACAGCACTGTGAGGAAATAATGGTCGTGTTCAGAGCCCATCCAATGCCAGTCTCCAAGATGGGCCCGACCTCGTCTCCTGACTATGGAAACCAGAGGGGAATATCCACACACACTAAAAGTCCACCGAACATAAGACAAGGAAAAAAAAAATATAGAGGGCTTTGTTTGTTTGTTTGTCTGTTTGTTTCATTTCTCTTCTCTTGGGCTCTATATTTTCAGTATTTTTGTTATAGAAACTAGCAACCTGTGTTTGGGCACAGAAATTAAACAGAGATGGTAATCAACAGCAGGGAAGATAAAGGCTCCCTTGTAAAGGACTGTTTTGCTTTACTTTCTTAAGCAGTTAGCTCCTTAAGGATACTTCCTCTTGGCAGCAAGAATAAGGATCTTGGCTAAGCCAGCTTTAAGCTAGGCATCCCAGCCTCCTGGAGACATCTGCTGCAGACCTGACTTCCTCCATAGCCTCAAGCCTCCACCGACCACCTCCACTGACCTCCGAGATCTTCCCATCTTTGGATGCTGGTGATTTTGTAAGACTGTCTGGCTGAGACGTCCAGGAGACCACAGCCTGATCATGACAAGCTGTCTGCTTCCTATAGCATAGTCTCCAGTCACATCACAGGGTAACACCCATGCTCCATAAAATACCAGTTATATGTAATAAAAATCGACCAAAACTTGTCTAGAATGTAACATGGCACCATTTCCATTTCCAAGGCTCACTCTTGTAAAGAAATAATGTCTTTTAAAAAAAAAGCTAACAAAAAAGTTTGAGCCAAAGTCTGTTGCCAAGAAGGCTTAATGCATGCTTCAAAGAAATAGAATTTCTAACAGGAAGCCACTTGTGAATTATGGACAATCGTATACAATATATTTCACAAAACTAAATTTCTCAGGAACTGACAACAATTTTCAGATTTAAAAGCAATGACATCTTATTTAGAACATGGAGAAGCATTTGGCATAAATTCACTTAGAAAGTAAGAGTACTAAATAAAGGGTGTTTTTTCCTTAAGGAAAAGAAGTAAATGATAAAATCCACCCAAAACTTTAAAAGACAAATCTTGATGAATTCAGTTGGAGAAATCATCCTAACAGATAGAAGATATTAGAAAACTGCAGTAATGAAAATAGCGTGGTACTGGCCCAAGAGTAGACAAATAGGACAAACAGACTAAGAATACACAAAAAGATCTGGAATCTTCCACAGAGACCCACATGTATAAAACTGTCCGCTTTATGACAAATGAACCCCTCCCATGCAGTGAAGATGGGTTATCTGTTTAATAAACAGTGCTGGACAGCCCTCTAAGAAGATAAGACACCCCTGATCCATAACTTATACCACATGAATAATCTACTACAAACAGATCACAGATTTAATATGATAGGTTAAACAATAATTCAAGAAGATTTTACTTTATTTTTTTTTAGAGAGGTTTTCATTAACTCAGGGAGATAAAGTTTTCTTAAATGGTATAAATGCACTAACTATAATTGGAAAAATGGACAGATTAGACTTCATTAAAATTAAAAACTTCATTTCATCATAAGTACCAGTAAGAGAATAAAAAAGCTACAGAAGATATTTATAACACATTTATCTTACAAAGAACTGATATCCATAATATATAAGGACCTTCTACAAATCAATAAGAAGACAATCCAATAGAAAAGTCAATAAATAAGCTGAACAGACACTTCACAAAGATATAAAAATGGCAAGTAAGTTGGTAGGAACATCCCAATTAAATCGAGGCACACACCATCATAGTGGCTAAAATTCTGAAAGACTGAGAAAAACCCAGGTGCTAGTGAGGATGCTGGGTAATTGGAATTCTCATGCACCACTGTGGCTGGGGGAGGTGTAAACTGGTATAATCACTTTGGAAAACTGGCAAGACTGTACTGAGCCTGCACATATGTGCAAATTCCAGGAACTAGAAATTCAACCCCTAAGCACACACCAACAGAAATGCACCAAAACATATGCCTAAGAACACTCACAGCAGCTTTATTCATAACTCAAAACCAAATCCACTCAAATGTCCACTTTTAGTAGAAATGATAAATGTGGCTAATTATCACAACAGAATAGTATTTGGCAATGACAAAAAAATGAATTACTTCCAAATGTAGCATGCATGAGTCATACAGATAAAACTGAGTAAAAGAATCCAGACAAGAGAGTACCTACTGTATGCGACATTCATTTTTACAACAAAATCCAAAACCAGGTAATGCTGATCTATGTGATAGAAATAAAAACTACTGGTTACTTTTGACTGAGGGCATATTGCCTGGAAGTGGGGTACACAATAAGTTTCTGGGGTGAGGGAAACATGCTCCTTTTTAAAGTTCTTTTGATGTGCACCATTTTTCAAGTCTTTACTGAATGTGTTACTATATTGTTTCTGCTTTATGTTTTGGTTGTTTGGCCATGAGGAATGTGGGGTTTTATCTTCCTGTACCAGGGATTGAACCTATACCCCCTGCATTGGAAGGCGAAGTCTTAACCACTGGCCCTCCAGGGAAGTCCTAGAAACATGTTTTGTTGACACGAGTGATGGTTCTACTCTTAAACCTGGAGGAAGCCTTCTGCTTCTGGTTGGGATGAAAAAAAAAAAAATCATGAGATTATCATTCATACTCTAGTGCTAAGAATGAGCCCAATACGTTACCAAATCACAGATTTCTGAGACTGTAAGATAGCTGAGAGCATAATGAGATCTAACCGAATGAAAATAAACTGATAAGCCCTTTCTAGAAGAAAGAAGACCCATAGCTGCTGTTATCCTTGGAGCAGGAGTGAGAAGAAGTGTCATTAAATGATAGGACAAATCACCTTGACTTTGAAGGAAGCTTTAGTGGCCATGAGTGCACAGGCTTGATGGAGTCACATCCTTGGGGAAACTTTACCCACCACCAATCCTTCCCACAGGCCTTTATCCCCCAGGCATGCGCAAGTCCACCAAAGGATGGGTGTAGGGCCACAGATCTGTCATGCTAAAGAGGGATTTGATAATTTCCAAACAGCAGGAAAGTGAAAGTGAAAGTTGCTCAGCCATGTCTGACTCTTTGCGACCCCATGGACTATACAGTCTTCGGAATTCTCCAGGCCAGAATACTGGAGTGGGTAGCCTTTCCCTTCTCCAGGGGATCTTCCCAAACCCAGGGATCAAAACCAGGTGTCCCACACTGCAGGTGGATTCTTCACCAGCTGAGCCACGAGGGAAGCCCAGGAAATCAACCCTGAATATTCATTGGAAGGACTGAAGCTCCGATACTACGGCTGCCTGATGTGAAGAGCTGACTCACTGGAAAAGACCCTGATGCTGGGAAAGGTTGAGGGCAGGAGGCGGAGAGAGAGACAGAGGATGAGATGGTTGGATGGCATCATGACTCAATGAACATGAGTTTGAGCAAACTCTGGGAAATAGTGAAGGACAGGGAAGTCTGGCATGCTGCAGCCCAAGGGGTCACAAAGCATCGGTCATGACTGAGTGACTGAACGACAACAACGAAGAGCAGATGGAGTGTGTGTCCACAGACAGGACACTCATGAGAAGGCGAGTGATGATTATGACCTAAGTGAAGGCAGTGGCCTTGATGAGGGTGAAAGTGAATGGATTTCACGAATCATTTTAGAGGCAGAGGAGACAGAACCTTTGGTGTAGGCTCCCAATGCTGCATATTTTATTCCACTATTATGAGGTAAAAATTAGAGTGAATTAAAAATCCATTACCAATTGTGTCACAATCTTCTATAATGAGAACTGCAAATGGGAAATGTAACAGGATCAGAAATGGGCAGAAGATCTTTATCTGGACTAAAATGCCATCAAGGAACCAAGAGGCAGCAACAACAACTAATGTGACAAGATTTCCAGGACTATTTCAATAAAGAAATGATTAAAAAAAAAATTTAAAAAGGAACCTCCCTGGTGGTCTGGTGGTTAAGAATCTGCCTGCCAATCAGGGGACATGGGTTCTATCCCTGTTCCAGGAACTAAGATCCTTGGGGCAACTAGCCTTTGAGCTGTAACTACTGAAGCCCATGTGCCTTAGAATCTGTGCTTCAGAAGAGATGTCACTGCAATGAGAAGGCCTTGCACCAAAACTAGAGAGTAGCCTCTGCTCGTTGCAACTAGAGAAGGCCCATGTAACAGCAACAAACACCCAGCACAGCCAAAGATAAATAAATAATCATAAAAAAAGAACATGAGCCACAGAGGTCAACACAGAGAGAGTTCCAGAAAAGTCTTTGGTCTATTAAGAAAGTGTGTAGGAAGCAACACATTCGTGTCCGAGAGTTGGTCTGGGAGCAAAGAAAATTTTCAGGGTCACGTAAAGAAGAGGTTGAAGATTTATGATAAGAGTTTTAATAAATCTGGCAATAGGTAAGTTTTACCATTTGATATCAAGCATCAACCTAAGCAGATAAAGTGAGGAAAAGCCATGTCCCAGGGCATGTGGGATCTCAGTTCCTGAGCAGGGATCAAACCCATGTCCTCTGCATTGGAATCTCGGAGTCTTAACCACTGGACCACCAAGAAAGTCCCAGTAATGGAAGTAAGTCTTTCCTAGAATAACTACAACAATAAAACTTCATTAAACAATTTCCTGAAGTAATTGGTGGGGAGGAAGTGGGGAGAAAAAGCCAACTCAGGTGACATCAAGTACCCTGGTCCAGACATTCAGATGCTGAGAAATATCTTGGTTCTTGAGTCTATGCAGCATCCAGTCATGACTAGTGTCCTACTTATTGCCATTTCTACTGAAACTCCATGGAGTTGGGTTTAGGTTTATGCCTAGAAAATTATGCACAGTGACATGAAAAATAAAATGCTGCAAGAAGATTTACGAGATAATGTGATCAGATAACGTTAGCTGTTCTTGAACATAGCTCAGGAAAGTGAAAGGACAGATTAATGAGGGATTAAGCCAAACATGAATTTTAATATCCAAAGACATTCATAAGCAAGAAACCCTGGGGCATATTTATAGAGCCACTTTAATTAGTCAGTATTCAAAACAGCTTTACACACGAGTCAAGTTTTCAACAGATTTGAAATATGCAGCTTTCCTAAATGAGAGAGTTGAGGTATTGTAAACCAAGCACGGAACTGGATATCAGAAGATTGCGGGCTTGACTTCTGACTCTGCTAGTTACAGACTTGGAGAGTAAATCGCAAAACCTGCTCAAATGGAAAATGGAAAACTCTGATGGGCCCACCACCAAGATGAAACACAATGGGCATGAATGTGCTTTGTAAAACAGAGAGCGATATATTATTTCCTCAAAGGAGTAAAGAAGAGAAAGAGAACTCATGTTCATGAAATTTGCTCTTTTTCATGTTAACAGTCCTACCACTAATATCTAGACAGAGTACCTTGAATTTACTGATAATGATTCAAGATCCAAGGAGTCTGGGTTCTTCGCCCAACTGCTACCCCAACACTTGTATTAGCAAATGGACATGAGAGGTATCTTATGTACCTAAGAAACACCTGTCACAGTGATCACTCATGGTTTATACTCATATCTCTCAGATAATTTCAAAAGGAGCTAGATCAGAGCAGTGAGTTTAGACTGTAATATCATATAGGCCTGGATTCAAATTCTACCTCTATCACTTCCTAGTTTTATGAGTTTACAGAATCCCACCAGGGCTTCCCAGGTAGGGCTAGTTGTAAAGAACTCACCTGTTAATGCAGAAGACATAAGAGACTTGGGTTCAATTCCTAGGTCAGGAAGATCCCCTAGAGGAGGGCATGGCAATTCACTCCAGTATTCTTGCCTGGAGAATCCCATGGACAGAGGAGCCTGGTGGGCTCCTATGGAGCCTACAGTTCATTGGGTCACAAAGAGTCAGACACAACTGAAAGACTGAACACCATCCCTAGGCTCTATTTTTTAACATAAAAGTGGAGATGGTCACAGTACAGTATGACAGGTTTCAAAGATTTAAGAGATAACAGCATTTAATGTACTTAGCAGAATGCCTGGTGTGCATTAATAGTACAGATCTTTGGTATCTAAAATTTTGCTTCCCAGGAGATAAAATTTTTCACTTTCCACCTACTGGTCATTCCCATCCTCGAACAGGGATGCAGTTCCTCATATACACACAGAAACTCACGTTATTTTACAGCCAGTCATGAGCTCAACGTTTACTGTGCTCAGTCACTTCCGTCGGGTCCAAGTCTTTGCAACCCCATGGACTGTAGCCCACCAGGCTCCTCTGTCCATGGGATTTTCCAGGCAAGAATACTAGAGTGGGTTGCCATGCCCTCCTTTAGGGATTTTTCTGACCCAGGGATTGAACCTGCATCTCCTGCAGGCAGATTCTTTACTGATAAGCCACCAAGGAAGCACCAACATTTATTAAACTACAATAAGCCAGACCCCATGACAGACATCACGGATGCAGACATGAACTAGATATTATCTCTAACTGCAAATATTTCTCAATAATCTAAGACTCGTGGGATTTCCCTGGTGCTCTAGTGGTTGGGACTCTGAGCTTTCTTCACTGCTGTGGCCTGGGTTCAGTCTTTGGCCGGGGAACTAAGATCCCACAAGCCACGTGCAGAGTGGCCAAAAAATGCAAGACTCTTCAGTGAAAATCATTGTTGGCTCTGCCCACCCCTGTATCCCCAGTGATTAAAATCATGCCTAGATTATTGACTGTGCTTGGTAAATGTTTATGAAGTGAGCAGTCTGTGCTTTTTCTGCTATAGAAATATCCAAATCTCAGTGCAGAAACTACTTTTACTTTTATTTTGGATATCCAGTGAAGAAAAACTGCAATGAAAAACATTTTTATCAGTACAGCTATAACTGGCACTAGGTATAAATCCTAGGCTCCTCAAAACAACGTTAACTATCCTTTCATAATAAGTACAATGACATTTAGCACTTTAGAAAAAAATTCAATGGGCAGTGCAGGTTGGAAAAAATTCACCAAGCCTTTGATAGTGTGATCAAGGAAAAGACATCTGATACTATTCTTTTACTGTATGTATTAGTATTTTCCCCACCATTTAAAATGTAAGATGGTAAGATTTCACTTAGAGATTTAAAAACATTGCTCACCTGGTCTTCTTCTCCTCCACCTTCTTCATCATATTTTAAAATATTATCTCTTACATCATCTTCTGGATCAATTAAAAGTTGTTTGGCCTGGCGTTCTTTATCCCGGCGTTTCATCCATACCACGAACATCAGAACGAGAACTAGGCAGAAAGAGAGTAAAGACATACGATACCATAGTTTTAAAAACTCGACTTTATCTAATCACAGTCTTCAAGACTAATAATTTATATTCATATGGCTGGAAAACTTGCAGTGCATCTTCTACTCTGTTACCTAATCCTAGCCTCACAGGACAAGAAACAAGACAGGACAGACACCCTGAGAACCAGGTTTAGATTGTTCTAGAAACTAGTACCCCATGAATTCACTGAGTGGATGTCTGTCCTCAGTTTTACTATCTGCAAATGGAGGCAATAACTACTTCTATCTTTGTCTTGCTAGAGGATAGGATATGTGTCATATAAAGGATTGTAAAGTCTAAAACAACAAAATACAATAGGTGACATTGCTACTCATTATTTAAATTCCATTCCGGTTGATCAGTCATCATTCTCCTCCCCAAATGACCCCCATCATTCTTCTCTCTCAGCACACGTATCAAGGACCGGGAGTACTTGCCAAGATGCCTTTGCAGCAAACTAGACCTGGATCAGAGACTTGACCTTGAGGATTTTTGACTCCCAAGGGCCTGGGTCTTTCTTTTATGCTGTTGTGCTTTTTCTCTTTCCTGTTCAACAGCATGCTTCAGGTAAGGAGGCCAGGGGATTAGTTTGAGCACTGAAATAACATCCCCGGTGGCTCAGATGGTAAAAGAATCTGCCTGCAATGTGGGAGACCTGGGTTCGATCCCTGGGTCAGGAAGATCCCCTGGAGAAGTAGACGGCAACCCACTCCAGTATTCGTGCCTGCAGAATCCCATGGACAGAGGAGCCTGTGGGCTACAGTCCACGGGGTCAAAAACAGTCAGACACGAGTGAGTGACTAACGCTAACACTTCCTGCTCTACATTTCTGCACCAGGATTAGAATCATAAACTTTCCAGCTGGTTGATGTTAAAATCAGCACCGATTCATTTTCCTTCAGAATGGCTCGAGTCCTTCTTCATGCCACAATCCATCAGCTCTAAGTTTTTCTTGATAAGGTTGGCATGTATGCCTCTTGTTAGTTGAAATTGAAACATATCCCCAAGTGCACATCTAGGAATGCATTCCCTCTAAAATCTGAAGCTATCAGTTTACATCCTGAAGCAAAAAGATTTAATGACTCTTATTTGAGCACATTTTTATTATTGGCCATAAAAGTAAATATCCTCCTTTTAAAGCCAGATACATGATCTCATTTGCCATTGTTCCAGGGCTAAATCTAGCAAGTGGATTATTAGTATAGCATGTAGGTTTCAAATTATAGTCAAAGTAGTCTCCACATAGGAAGTAAAAAATGCTCAGGCTTCTGCAGTAATTGCTTAGAAAAAAAAAAGGACAGGATTCTAAATTACCAGAACACTTGTAAATGGAGAAAACATAAAAGAAATGGCCAACATTTTGAAGAAAGTGATTGGTGCATAGCATGATTGCACAATAAACTAAGTCCTGCTGCTACTCAACAATACAACACAGGGTCCAGGCAATTTGTTCTTTTAACCTGCATACTTAGAAGTGGTTCCTAAAGTACTTTCCAGTGGTTAATTTCTTGCATTCCACTGAACCAAAGACTGCAAAGTATATTAAAAAGGAGCAATTCCTTAATCTAGACTGGCTCTAAAGACAGACAATTTATTGAGCTGTGTAATCATTTCTATTATCTGATGTGCTGTATGAAATACAATCTCTTGCTATTTTATGCAGCCCATCAGAAACAAATACCTTGATCCCTGCATGACTGGAGCAGGCTGCTGACTGCGCTTTCTATAAAGGAAAGCAAAGGAAAGCAATATACTTATTTTCCTAAATCATCAACTACGAGCCATAAATTCAGACACAAATCCTAAGAGAAGTGCTTCAACTTAGGACTGTCTAATATTTTTCTATGAAGAGTTTGCTGCAGCTCTGCAAGCGATCAGCATCAGAAAATGGCAACAGGCGTGGAAGAGGTGGGCTGGCTGGGTTTGCTGCCAACAGGTAAGTGCATGCAAGGATGCTCAGGGTTTTCCTCATTCTAAAGTGGGTTTGGCTGCGAGAAATTGCTCAGAGGTGGAAGAGCATTGTTAGAGTCCATTGAAAGGCAACAATAAAAATTACTTTTTATTGAGCATAGCCGGTAGGAAGGCACAGGACGGTCTCAGGATTTGTTCTGCCTCTTGCAGAGAGCACTGTCAAAGGAAGTGAAGGAGCCAGTGGGCACTGGCCAGTTTTTGAACAAACAGTACTATATCCCTGAGTATAAGAACTGGAGAGGACAAACTATTCTAGCGAAAAGAATGAACTAGAAGTAGCAAATGAAACAGATATAGACTATGAAGTAGGGGATATTCCAACAGAATGGGAAGCTTGAATCAGAAAAAACAAGGAGGAAATAATGCTCGCTATGGAGGAAATAATGAAAGAAATGAAGAATGAAAAATGGAGGGAAGAAACTAAAAGGAAAAGCAAAGATTTTTACAGCAAAGAAAAACTCCTTAGAGCAGAGAGCAACAGGGAACTCTTGGTTCCACCAGTTCAAACTCAGATGAAGGCACATGCCTCCGCTCCATTCTTTGGGAAACAGGGACCCTTTGAGGCGCCCAGCAGCGCTGGAAAAAGCTTTCAGCCAGGATCCTGGATGCCACACGATGGCAAGAGCTGCAATCAGTGAATGCACTGCGGTCAGATTATGATATTTACATGTTTGTGACTATTTTAACAAATAAAGGCAAACAGTTGCTTTGTATTTTCCAACTGTAAAGAAAGAAGTTACTTTGCTAAACATCCTGGAAGCAAAAGGAATTCAAGCTGAGACACAGGGAAGTACTCACTGAGTAGGATGATGATGCAAAGCAGGATGGCGATGATGGCGCCGGTGCCCAGCCCCGCTCCCACTATCCTATCCACATCCGTGCAGTCCCCGTTGGAATCACACTGGCAAACCTTCACCCGAAGGATGGAGATGTTCGATTTGGGAGGATTACCCGAATCTGTGATTATGATTGGAACTTCGTAGATCCCAGCCTCAAGAAATTTTATCTTTAAGTTAAGTTGAGCAAAATCACCTATACAATAAAGGGGAAAAATATAGTCGGAGAGTTTATACATCCTAAGATTCAAAAACACATAGCATTTTCTAGACTGCATCATGTACCGAAGGGTACATATAAAGCAGATTTCAACTATCCTGCACTGTAAAGTTTTGTTTTGTTTTGTTTTTTGGCTTTAAGGGCTTTTTGTATCTTACTTAAACTTTAAGTAGCTTTTAAAATATATTTAAGAAGAAAGATGATAAAGCACTTAAAACGGACTTTTCATGCCGGGCTTCAAAGCCTCTCAGATGCACATATATTCAAATAATGAATCTGTCCTTACCATTAAGCCGAGTGATGGTCCAATTTCTCTTAATAGTCACTGGAGACAAAGGAAGATCAAAAGCAAATGGTCCAGCATTTGGATCAATGTCATAATCAAGTGCTGTGATGTTAATTGAATTGGGGTCCGGAGTTTCACAAATCTCTGCCTCTTGAGGTAACACTTGAGGGGCATTGTCATTAATATCAAGTAAATAGATCTGCAGTGTTCCCGTTCCACTCATAGGAGGAATTCCTAAAAAGGGAGAAAAATCACAAACCAATGCTCAACAGTTCTCTCCCTTGAGTCTCAATTATAGTGAAACTCTCAAAGTTTCTAGCTTTCCAGCCCTTATCACTATATAACCTTGGAAAAATCTCGTTGCCACAGCATTTCTGCTATTTTGGTACAAGGCCACTTCTTGCGCCTCTTCTAGGATGACCCTGCACTCCTCCCGCTGGAGGTTCAGGCATGGAGGGCAGTGACAACAGCATGCGCAAGCCCCCATCCCCGCCACAGGACCCTGTACCCCTGCTGACTTACTCTGTGCCCCGTGTGCAGTGGGCTCCTCTAGGCACTGCGGGATGTAAGCAAGCAGAAACCCAGGCTCATGATCTCAAGGACCCTACTCATTGATGGAGAACCAAGATGTGTGCATGAAAGAACCCCAGAGTGCTTTTCAAGCCCAGACGTAACTCTGAAATATTGAAATGGTCTACAGACCCACAGACCTTATCTTGGGGAGGAGCCGGATCACTTGCTTGAGAGTATTAGGCTGCACTCTATACATCATTTCATTGTCATCCTATGAAGCTGGTTTAAACAGACAGGAACCTAAGTGTCTCTATAAACTGGTTATGGTTGCATCCTCTTAGAAGTATTGGGGCTGCTAGTGGAGATGGGTCTGCCTGACCCCAAATCAATCCACTATAACATGCTGTCTCTACACTTATCTTTTGAGTTGGACTCTATTATGTTATAAATATTTATGAATAAATATATAACAAATATAGAAAATGTAACGGAAATGTTATTATATGTAAACATAATAATTATATTATTTGAATATACAATATATAATACAATTATATTTAACTATATAATCTATATATTATATACACTTAAGAGAATAGAAATACAGGAATTTTCTAAATAAGGCTGTGTATTGAGACCCAGAGGCTTAGGTGACCTGCCCAAGGTCATGAAACTAGGAAGATGCACACAAACACTCCTCAGTAGAGGACAAGGAGAAATCTCTGTGGACCTATCTAAGGAATATGGATGGTGCTGAGAGCAGGGAGGTTAAGATGGAGGGGTAGCATGGCTGTTTACAATATTCTAATACTGTGGTCTAACCACGAGGGCCACTGTGTTTCCCTATAGTTTGAATTACGTTCATATTTATTATCACATTTCACATTATTTGACTCTCATAACGACTTCACAGAATAGCAAGCAGCAAAAACAATGATCAATAATGAAATGAAGGCATACAGATTATAATAGCTTGTCCAGACATTAAGGAGCAGAACTGGGGCTCTAAATCCAGCCTTGTGATTTAACGTCGAGTGCATTTGCAAAACATCACAGCTACACAGATTTAACTGCTCACTTCTCTCATATCAAACACCCTTTCAATTAGGAAACAATCCACCTTGGTGAATGAAATATCTGGTTGTAACTCACAACTCACACATATACATATAATTTTATAGCTCTTTAAATCTCAACATAATGGTGCAAGATATATTACTGTAAGTTTCAGGGTGGAGAAAGCTACCACTTACAGAAAATGTAAGACAGACACAAATGCTCTGCTTTGATGTGAAATGGCAGAAGTGCTTCCCACCAAGTTTCAACTCTAAATATGTGAACAGTAGGTCTCACATTAGAAAGGATAAGAAATATTGCTTTGGTCTTGTCACCTCGTAGATTTATAACAGATAATGATCTCGTTGAATCTTATTACACAGGATTAGGAATGGTTCTTTGAAACTGTTCTTATCAAAAATGTTGACAGGCAATGTTTTTCAAACTGCACATCTTGGCCACCAAATAGAAAAAGCCTACTATTTTTATTAGATGCTAATATTCACAGTCCAACATTAAAACTATTCTAAAAGATGGCTATGATTTAGTTTTAAAACTATTTACACATCATAGAAATGATTACTTGAGTGTATAGTTTGTGCCAGGCACTGTTTTAAAAGTTTTATGTACAAGCCTTGTTATCTTCCCCTGTACACGAGTTACATCCTGCTACCATTATCCGTATTCACCAGAAAAAGGAAATGGACAGATTTAAAACCTCATTGCTAATCCTGCAGTTAGAAAAATAGCATAAATGGAGTCTGGATCCAGGGGGGAGGGGAGGTCAGGTGGAATTTCAAAGCTTCACTCTTAAACCGTATCATATTGAGACCTAAAACGAGTCCAACTCCAGTTTAACATAAGTCATTTTTATCTTATAGATCTAAAGAAAAAAGTGCTATCTATCAACCTCGGCCGTTTAGAATCCAGACGAGACCAAGGAAGAAAAAAAAAAGATGCTAAACTATATGTTTATGTTTTTCAAAACCAACATACTAAAGCTCAAATATTCAATTATTTTAACATATGCAAGAAATTAAGAGTTTCCTAGACATGGCAGACTGCTGCTGCTGCTAAGTCACTTCAGTCATGTCCAACTCTATGCGACCCCACAGACGGCAGCCCACCAGGCTCCCCCGTCCCTGGGATTCTCCAGGCAAGAACACATGCAGACTACAGAATTAGAGGAAAAATGCTAAAGACAGACAGACTGATGGTAACAAACATGCTGATTAGAAAAAACCTAAAATGACCACCTTGAAAAACAGTGTGTGGGCTACTGTGCCATCAAGGTATAGCAGGGCAGAACAATCACAAAGCCTTGTGATCACAATACTAGGTGACCATGGAGGGTGTAAAGACCCTGGGGACATTCATTACAGAAGACAGCAAATACAGAAAGCCCAAAGGAAATGGAAAATAGAAGTTGGGGCCTCGGAGGAGTGAAGGTCATTGGCACCTTAGAAGGAATGAAATTTTTCTAGACTATTGGGTTTCCTAGAAAACCTCATTTCCTAATGATGCATTTGTGATGAGGCTCTATTCTCTTTAACAACATCCAGGACAAATACAGTGACTATATTTAATTACGTACCATTGTCAGAAGCAAGGAAAGTAGCATTGTATATATTGTTTTTCACATTCGGTGATTCTCTGTCCAAAACAGCAATGGTAGTTATCTGCCCATTCACAGAGTCTATTTTTAGCCAGTTTGCAGGATCGGATAATTTTGTGTATCTACAAAATGAAAGTGCAATAAGTTTATTTCTTTAGACATGAAATTTAAGACAGGAAGCTGATTTTTCTGGTTTAGTCCCAGACACAACCAGCATGTTAGCTTGCATTTCTGTAAGTGATGGTTGGGACAAACAGCTGTAATGTGGGTATTTCTGTGGCAGTGGTTTGGGAGGCAACATGGTTTGTGTGTTGCATGGCCAGGTATGAAGTAAACGTTATGTAGGTGGTAGAGGGGAAAGATGAGGAACTCAGTTTCTGTACTGTGGGTTGGGGCTAGGGCCGATTTGACAGGTCTCATTATAAGCTCTTATCTAGTTCATAGGAGAGCAATGGTCCATATAAAATAGTTCTAATATATCTTCCAAGTAAGCAGCAGCCCTAATGTATAGGGCTTAAGAGAAATTGTAATAGAAGTTGAATTTTCTATCACAGAACACTCCTTAAACATTTACTACCTTATCATGGTGGGGATTTGGTCGCAGTGAAGAGACCACCCTCCTCTCCCTGCTCCCATAGTCCCATTTCTCCTAGGATCGCCCACCTGGGCCAAACCTCAGAACCACCCTTCAAGGGGAATCCTGTGGTCTGAGTAGATTTATCTGTATTTGCTTAACCTCCTTTTTTATTTGGGGTGGGGGTGAATTTTTCAAGCTTGGATAACCAATACACAAATTGGAAAACACGTCCCGTTTGGAGAGGTAAAAAGTTACATGAGTTCAATACACTTGTTCACTAGCTATTCATCTGTCTTGATTCCAGTGTACAGAGAAATGAAGAAGAAGACACACAGTTATCTGTTATCAACAGTACTGAAAGGAATTAAATAAAATATGAGCTAATTTTTAAAATTACCATCACCAGGGATGGATAATAGTTATGTGGGGTATGCTCTGCCAACCCTCATCAGGAAGGATAAATTAGATTTTGCTGAGGCTGGAAATCTTTACAGATATATTTTATAAGTCCTATAACCACTGTACAGGTGAGGGATGAAAATAATTAGCTCTTATATCTTGGTGCTGGCGTGAGTTTTCTTTTCTTCCTGATGTGTGGAGAAGAGATAAATGTTACAAGCTTTCTGAGACTCTCCTATTTACTCATGGCAGAAGCTTTTTGGGATGGTTAGCATAAAAGCAAAGGGTAAATTATTACTAAGGATGTTTTAAAAGGAGCAAGGGCAGAAAAAAGAGGCTGAAAACTTTTGTTTCTTTAAATGATAAAAGAGTAGATGCACTTATGTATCTCCTGTCTAATATACTCATTGATCCACTGAAAAAATTTCATCAAATAATTAAAAATAATCTTGTAATAAGGAGTATGAAATGAAAATTTCTCACCCAAATGGTGAAAAAATTTTATGCACAGCATAGAACATAATGCAAATGACAAAAACACCATAAATGGCATTTGATACCTAATATTTTGCTGCATATATCGATCTGGGTCCTGAGCAGTAAATGTTGTTAACATGGTACCGGCGTGAAGGCCTTCTTCTTGGCGAATGATCTTTGGATTTGGGGCAAAGTAAGGATTTTCATTCACATCGATAACTGTGACAGACACAGTCGCAGTAGACTGAGGTGGATGCTGAATACCCTTGGCTAATGGCACTTGATTTTCTGCAGCGACAGTAAGGACATACATCCTATTTGTTTCAAAGTCGATTGGCTGGAAAAACCAAAAAAAAAATTTTTTTTTTAAAGGAGAAACCATATTTTTGCAGGAAATAAGAATATTTGCATTTTGAAGTTGATCCTTCTAGTAACTCCATTTCTAAAACATTAATTTTTTATTCACTACACCATAGGTTCCTCTCAAATTTCTGGAAAACTTGCATTAGCATGGCCAATGATTGAAATATTTATCACAATGTAACCTACTTCTACAAGATATTTATGTACCTTGTGCATTTTAAAGACTTATGTTCACAAAATAACGCTTATTACTATTGCACACTGCATTTATTTAGCTACATCTAAGAACTTACATATTCTTAAGAGCAGCGTTATTCACCAAAAAAAAAAAAAAAAAAAATACTAAATAATCTGGGATTAAATGAGAACATGATGGTCTAGATTGTATTCTCAAACATTGGTACAAAGACCATTCTTCACCCAGGAAAGCTTTTAAACAGTCTGTGATGAAGTGTACAAAACAAAAACTAGACAATGTGATTTTTTTTCACAAAGCTAAACTTTTCCTATTTAAAAGTTCATTCATAATTTCAAGTATACATTTTAGAGTACACACATATATACAATTAAAAAATAGTGCTCATAGGTGGAAGGACTTTTTATTTTTTCCTTAGTTAGCAAACTAAATCTATGGCTGTTTTCCAAAGTAATTTTGAGGATTTTACTGGTCTGTACAAATGCCAAATCTAAGAGTGTCACTCGAGATAAAGGCAACGCACAGATAATGTAAACATTAGCTCTCAAAGTTTCACTGAATCTCACTGTCAATAGCAAAGTTACCAGGAGTCAAGTGACCAGACTGGACTTTCTTCTTAATTTCATTGATGATATTCCAGTTAAGACACCCATAAGCATTACTGTGTGTATATTAATCGTATGAGAAAAAGAGCTCTCCTGCCATCCTGCGGAGTCTAAGAAAGACCAACGGCAGAAGCTACGGAGAAAGTCATGAAATTAGCACAGACTATACTAGTTTCTTTACCTAGACCACCTCCTCAACTCTGATTCAGAAGTTTTTTTACTCTCACTCTAAAATCCCCAGTTCAACTTCCCTTTCTGAATTATTTTAAACAAGACAGCAAAGAAGCCAGGAAATGCTACAGAATTCTTTTGAGTGAGTGTACTAGACCCATGAAACATCACTGACAACGTTTACTTATCTAAGATCTTTGGAAAAAAGTGAAAGTGTTAGTCACTCAGTCACGTCTGACTCTTTGAGACCCCATGGACTGTAGCCTGCCAGGTTCCTCTGTCCATGGGATTTTCCAGGCAAGAATACTGGAGTGGGTTGCCATTTCCTCCTCTAGGAGATCTTCCCAACCCAGGGATCAAACCTGCATCTCTTGCATTGGCAGGCAGATTCTTTACCCCTAGGGCCACCTGGGGAGCCCAAGAGTGTTGGAATGGAAGGCAAAGAAGCAAACACTTGCCTGGGTGGCTAGAAAGAGATGCTCACTTCAAGGAAGTTTTCCATTAGCACTGTCTATTTGTTACACTTGAAGTTAACATCCCTTTTACTTCCAGAACTCAGCTTTATTTTACTTTTTGACAATGAAAGATTAGAAGAACCAATTTCTTAAAAACGGCATTTAAAAACAGCAAAGTAAATTCAAAACCTTTTAAGAGCGTAGGCCCTCTCATCGCCTACACTCATCTAGTTATACACTGGTGGTATTTTCTGGTTTGTTCCTTGAGCCAATACTCTAAAAGCAGCCTATAGACATAAGAATAGTAGGTGTGGGGCATCCTTCCTAATAGATATCAGTTGGCCATCAAAACTCTATGATGCGGGACTTCCCTAGTGGTCCAGTGGTTAGGTTAAGACTCCCAATGCATGGGGCACCAGTTCAACACCTAGTCAGGGATCTAAGATCCCACATGCCAGACAGCACGACCCAGTCAAAATAAATAAAATAAAGAGATGTTACATATATATATATGTATATATATGTATATATATATACAGACACACATATAAAACTCCACAATGTAACACAAGCACATTCACTGCACTGACCGTTAACACTGCTGAGGACTGTTGTGTCTTCACTGTCAAAACACCCGGATGATTGAAAATCAATCATATTCCGGGAAGAGAGTGAGACTATGTTGGCCTTGGCATCAACATAAGTGAAAAATAACAAACGTGACTTCCCCAAATACATTAACTCTGATTTAGAGAGGGGCTTCCCTGGTGGCTCAGATGGTAAAGAATCTGCCTGCAATGTGGGAGACCTGGGTTCGATCCCTGAATTGGGAAGATCCTTTGGAGAAGGGCATGGCAACCCACTCCAGTATTCTTGCCTAGAGAATCCCCACGGACAGAGGAGCCTGGCGGGCTGCAGTCTATGAGGTCACAAAGAGTCAGATATGACTGAGTGACTAAGCACAGCATAGAGTCGGTTGAAGGGAAATGTCCTGAGTCAATAACAAACTAAGGGGTGGGTGGCACATACAGTCATGGCCGAGTGGCCATCAGAGAGACCGTGGCACTTACTTTTACTACGGTGACTAAGCCGTCGTTGCTGTTGGGGTCGGTTTGAATGGCAAAGCGGCCGGCGGGGTCTCCTCCACTGATTCTGTAGACAGCGTTCCAGGCTGGCGTGTGGGGCTGATCCTTATCTGTCACCGTTAGATTAGCGACTATGACATCTACCCTGTTTTCAGGGACTTCACCATAGAACTGCAAGAAAAGACAAAGCTTATTCAGAGTGGCGACGGACACCCCTGAAGGACGGCGTGTCTCGATGGTCACACTGCCCTGATTTTAGTGACCCATTAAATCTTTATTATCCACACTAAGCGAGGAGATGAGTAATGCAGGTAATCACAGCATTTATGCTTGACTTTAAAAATACGATAACTCTGTGCGGCCCTCAAATTATTTTTTTCCAAATTATGTTATAGTTTCATTAAAATTAAAATATAAAATTAATTTCATTAATAGTAAATTCTGCGGGTATCTGGGATGATTCATGAGTGTTGGTCAGAAGAAAGGACTTGTCTGAAGGAAATCATTTTAACCAAGAGATCATAATTATCTGCTGACAAAGGAGCATCGATCAGTCACATGGTTGGTGGACCTGAAGATATTTATATATATTTTGTTAAAACAGCCTAAAGTCTATTTAGGGCATTTCTTCCAGGCAGGATGTTTTAATAACTTTATCAGTGGACTTGGAGAGGACAAAAACAAATTAGTTTGATGCCTCATTTAAAACTGGTGTAAGTGACATGGGAATCAGTAGCCATTCTACAATGAGGTGAATGAAGCAAGTTCCCGGCTCTATTTAATGCATCTATTATTCATGACGAAACTTCGCGGTAATGGACCGCAGGCCTCGAGTTCTGTGAGTCCGTACTTACTGTCATGGCAGTGAACTCCGGAGGATTGTCGTTGACATCTGTCACCGTGATGACAGCCGTGGCTGTGTTGGAAAGGCCATATGTGGGATTGCCTTCCATGTCTGTAGCTTGAATTATTAACGTATACTGCTGCACTTTCTAAAAAGACATAAAGATAACAATTTAAATGAAACGAATTCCTCAAGAAGACATCACAGTTGTTCTGTAAGTGGCTCTTGATTACACCCAGAAAAGCACGGCATTATTCACTCTGATTAACAGGACTTGAAATTTCCCAAGTGGAGTTTACTTTAACTTGTGAAGCACAGGTCTGGTCCTTGTCTAGAGAGATTTAACTGGATGTTTTCACCTCGACTGGCGGAAAGGAACGCGTGGCAGATGTGTGAAATTCGCTGCTAAGCCGAAACTTCCATCTGGTTTCAGCGTTTCTTTTTCTTCCCAACTTCACAACACTGTCATCAAGCATTTGAGTCATGTGGTTTGTATTTACTTTCTCAGATGTTAATTTCTACCCAGTTTAGGCTACTAAAAACAAGAAACTTGAGAGGGAGAAGAAAGCATATATAATTCATTAAGTATATATGCTTTCCTTTTACACATCTTTACATATGTTCCTTCTATTAAAGCAAAGTTGATAAAGTCTTTTCTTCTAATTTCCTTCAATGCACACTATTTACAACTATAGAGGAGAGATATACTGTTAAATGAAGTGAAGACCAAAACAAAGGGTTTATGTTTATATTCTTCATCTTGGAACCTAGTAGGTATTTAATTGTTACCCCCTGCCTCAGTGGACCTCTACTTGAGTACAACACTCACTGAGTCCACAGACCTATGATGAATATGGATATATTTTCACATAGATGGTTAATATCGAAATTTCATCACTGCTTTCAAATTCCAGATTGAACTTTTTAAAGGAGAGCCAAGGTCAGTTGTAATGCATCTAATAGAGAAATCCTGAGAGTGTCTGAGGCAGTCTACAGCACTGGCTGACTTAGTTTTATACTAGGAAAACCTAAACAAAACAAACTGGAGAAGGGAACGGCAATCCATTCCAGTATTCTTGCCTGGAGAATCCCATGGACAGAGGAGCCTGGCAAGCCACAGTCCATGGGATCACAAGAGTCGGACACGACTTAGCAACTAACCAAACCAAACCAAACAAATACCTAAAATCATTTGAAATCTCCATGGAAATTGGCACAGATAAAAAATATAGATAATTAAAAAATGCGAAAACATCCTGAACAATTAAACTCACTTCTTCATACAAAAATATAAATGGTCACCGCAAAGACTGTTTCCCTTAATTCTAAATATAGCTCACATTATGAATGACCACTCTTGAGGGATTTTGGGAGCTGTGAGAGAACAGACACAAATTGTAGCTTTTGCTTTAGATGTTTGTGGGCAAGGCAAAGAAGGGGTAATAGTGAAAGTCAAACCTCACACATTCAATTTTTAGCCTGCCCACCACTATGCCAATCTCTTAGCAGTTATTTATTTTCATTCCTTTTCATTTATCTTAAAAAAAAAAAATACCCCACTTCTTTGAATGGAAAAAAGAAACAAAGCAATAGGGCTGGTTGAGCCATTTTAATTTTTCTTAACCCATAACCCCCCATCATAATGCTTACATAGACTAAAATATTTCTCAATGATTTCCATTCCCAATCAAGAGTGTCATTTCAGCTTAATGCTCTCATGGTTATCAAGAGAATTTTGTAGGGTATTCTGTTCATCCTCCCAGCTGAAAATCATGAAAAATAAAAAGTTTGTTATGACTTTGAAATGCCATTTTTGTTGGCTATTATTTTCAGAAACAGATGAGCATTATCAAAAATATAAATATTTTTACAGATGATAAAAAACATACATTGGCATTATCTGGAAATAATGGCTTTTTGTTAATATCTATTTTACAAAGATCTTTAGAATTATATAAGTATAATAGGCCCAATTTTCCACTGAGCTGAAATATTGGGATCAATAGCTAATACTTGAAACTTCCTATTGCTGCAAGCTAGTCTTGAGAATTCTAAGTTACAAAAGAACATTGTTATTTCTAAAATACAGTGTTTCTTCAAGTAAAGAAAAATGCCAACTTGTTAAATAACATAGTCTGAATTTAACTGTCTGATTGGTAAAACAATTTTACATTTTGTAAGGAAGACACGACAGCCTATGTTTTAGACTATCAAACTATTTAGAGCTTCTTGCCTAATTTAGTCACTGGGCATCTAGTTCTGAATGACTGACATTTAGATTTCCTAAGAAGTTGAATTCCCACCCTCATAGTCCTGAGTCTGATCAAGGGAACTTTGCTTAAAAACATTTCCTTGCTCTCTGTTCTAGAAAGGATAAAATCTCAACTCCTCTCCTGGTTGTCAATCCTTTCATCCCCCGACTCACCTTTCCCACCAAAGCTCTCACTTTCCATTTGCTCACCCCATATCTTGAGCTGTTTGTATTGGGTTGGCCACAAAGGTCATCTGGATTTGGCCATAAGATGGCACTGAAACACACAAATGTTTGACCAACCCAATATCTATCTTCAAATTTCAAACACCTATCACGTCTCTATACAACTGCATTTGCATTTTCCTCGGCCTAAACCACTGTTTTTAAACTGGGGTGATTTTGCCCCCTGCCCTCATCACCCTCAAGGACATCTGTCAATATCCTGAGACATTTCTGGTTGTAACAGGTGGGCGGTGCTACTGACATCTAATGTGTATGGGCCATAAATGCTACTAAACACCCTACAATGCACAGGACAGCCCCCTGCAACAGAGGCTTATCCTGTCCAAAATGTCAACAGCGCCAAGGTTGAGAAACCCTGGCCCTGAACATCCTTTCCCCTTCTCCTGAGTCTGGCAAGCACGAAGCTTAAAGTCACCCCAGAGATGATTTCTGAAAGTCCTTGAGGAAGATTTGTTTTCCAACTCAGGACACACCTCTATCATTGTTTCCATTTTAAGAGGCTGTTATCAGTCTGTCTGTCTGTCTTCCCCAGCTACATGCTGCTGCTGCTGCTGCTAAGTCACTTCAGTCGTGTCCGACTCTGTGTGACCCCACAGACGTCAGCCCACCAGGCTCCCCCGTCTCTGGGATTCTCCAGGCAAGAACACTGGAGTGGGTTGCCATTTCCTTCTCCAATGAGTGAAAGTGAAAAGTGAAAGTGAAGTCGCTTAGTCGTGTCTGGCTCTTAGCGCCCCCAAGCACTGCAGCCTACCAGGCTCCTCCATCCATGGGATTTTCCAGGCAAGAGTACTGGAGTGGGGTGCCATTGCCTTCTCCGCCCCAGCTACATACATGTACACAAATCCCTCCTCAGGGTCACTGCTTTGCAGATGTTTATGTCCCTGGTATATAACATAATGCTTGCCATAGTATAAGCAAGGAACAAATGCTTTTGAATTTGTGGCTGGCTGGATGAATGTATGAGAAGCCTTGGACCTTGTGTGATACTATAAAAATAATTTCAGGTTTGGGAAAAACCATCTTATTTACATGGTTAGCTATCATCTACTCATTAAAATGTGTAGTGGGAACATAAGCTAGCTCACTGTTTCCCAAACTACGAAACCGATTCACATGCCATCTTCTCAATTCTGCTATACCCTCATCTTTCTACAGCGTGAGTCACTTACTATTTATCTTGACAGGAACTCTCTTTTAAGAAACAATTTATTATAAAAGTACTGTAAATAGAAAACTAGCACCACTTACCATAAGTATAACTAAAAATAAAGCCAATACAATGCTTGTGCTCTGGCAGTCTCTACTTGATGGAGTAAGCATCTAAAAGACTTGGGGTTCTCTGGTTTTCTCTAGATGTATCAATTAAAGTCACTATACTTGTGTGACATTCTTTTGAAACTACAGCACTGAACTAGAGTGCTCTAAGTGAATGAAGAGGTGAGAACATTCCATCATCCTCTCAGCACACATTTAATGAATGAATACTGGATGCCAGGCAATGTAGCATTTACCTGAATAAAATAATGAACGAAACCAGAGATAGCCTTGCTGCAGTTAAGAGCAAGAGACAAATGAAAGAGACAAATAAGAATGGATCATGTGGCTAAATGTGCAATGCAACCATAGTAAGAGCAGGAAGAAGTGATGGGAGCGGTCTTTAAGAGGTGCATCTCAACCAGTCCTCCAAGCCTAGAGGGAAGAATAAATGCAAGATGAACTTGGTGGGTAAATTGAGAATCAATTAGTGGATGGATGGCAGGGCACAATGAAGTTGACCGTGACCTTGGGGAACTGGGGAGGGGGCGCTGGTCACGTCGGAAATTCCTTAGGAAGCACAGGTTTAGGGAGATGACAGGTTTGCTTTTGGATGCACTGGGTTAGGGGATGGACAAGTAAGTAATAATATCATGAGATCCTAGGAGGGAAGTGCAGGTTTCTGACCCTGTTCAAATTCTTAAATGCAAAGCCCTCAGTTCCCTCATCTGTGAGGTAGAGCTGACAGTACTATCTACCTTATAAATTTGTAGGCTAAACATTTTTGGAATGCTTACTGTATGCCGGCATTGTTCTATGGGCCTTGATAATAAAAAATGACATCTATCAAGAAGGAGCACTAAGTATGAACCACACTTTATGTTGTGTCTCAAAATAAACTGATAAGGCAGGTGGACTATTTTTATGCTCATTTTACAGAGGAGGAAACCAAGGCTTAGTGGAGCTGAGACGCACCCACCCACATGAGCTGTAAGTAGCAGAAAAAAGACTTGAATCCAGCTCTCTCTGAATCCAGAGTCTGTACCATTAATTGCTGCGCTATGTGAGGGCTCTCCAATAAATGCATGGCGTGAGTGTGTCCTGAGACGGGGGAGCAGGTGGAAAAGCCAGATTCCAAGGAGACCAAGAATGGGTGGGAGTGAAGGGCAAGTATGGCTGCCCTCAGGAGTCTGGTGTTGACACGAAGAAGAAAATCTAATAACCTGAACTTTTCTTCCAGGTTCCTGTTCAGGGTGAAAAGAAGAGGAACACAGGGGCCTTACTGAATCTCAGGAGCTGGAAGGCAGATAAGATGTCCATGGAACACAGTCTGTATATCTGGAGGAACACAGGCCATTATGGGTAGGTACCCCAGGGAGGGGCTGAGGGCCGGCTCTCAGAGAGCGAGTATTAGCCTGCTCTAGAGGAAGATGGCATAGGAATCTTCAGGCAGAAGAAACAACAGACACAGAAGAATAGAGAAGCTCAGATTTGTACAAGGACGGACATGTGGCTGTATGGGCAGGGGCCATCACTGGCTTCCAAGCAGGAAGTAAAGAATTCTAGGAGCTCAAACTAGGGAAGGCTTTGAGACCAGTATCCTAGAGGGTCTGGGGCACCATGTTAAAGAGCTCTGACTTCAGGCTTTGGGTCCTGGAGAGCCCTTCAACCAGAGGGGAGACTCAGCTGCTCGAGGATTATGAAGGAACCAGTCGGGGTTTCTAGGAAAGACCCTTCAGAGGAGGGAAGACCAAGACCATGGAAGACAAGAGAACAATCCTTCAGGAAAGAACTCAGTATTGAGAGCCCAAGTGAATGTATTACTTGGCTTGGAAAACATGAAGTCAAAGTGATGGTGATCACCCACTGGATGTTGAGGCTAGGTCTATGACAGCCGTGGGAAAATGAGAGTTAATATGTGTTGGACACTGTGCTGAATGCTACACGCTTTGTGTTATATAATCCTTCCAATCGTCCCATGAAGTAGCTGTAAGATTATTACCTCCATTTATGGATGGGGGAGCTGAGGTTTCAGGTTAATACACTAAAGGTCAAATAGCCCATAACAGGTAAAGCCAGGATTATTCAAACCTAATGAAGCAGAGGGTAACTCATCAGTAGTCCTGACCAAAAAGGTCAGGAATTGGACATGTAAAAGCTGGAGAAAAGAAGAAGATGCCAGGAATGGTTACCACCAAGTCAGGCAACCAGAAGTCAGACGGATAAACAACAAGGCCCTACTGTAAAGCACAAGGTACTGGACTCAATATCCAGTAATAAACCATATACATGTGTGCCTGTGTGCTCAGCCGCCCAGCCGTGTCTCACTCTTTGCAACCCTATGAACTATAGCCCACCATGGGATTTTCCAGGCAGGAATACTGGAGTGGGTTGCCATTTCCTCCTCCAGGGGATCTTCCCCACCCAGGAATAGAACCCGTGTCTCCAGCAGCTCCTGCAGTGGCAGGCATATTCTTTCCACTGAGTCACCTGAGAATCCCAAACTATATATATATATATATATATATAAAATAGATAGATAGATACATATATGGGCTTCGCTGGTGGCTCAGTTGGTAAAGAATCCACCTGCAATGGGGGAGACCTGAGTATGATCCCTGGGTTGGGGAGATCCTCTGGAAGAGGAAATGACAACCCACTCCAGTATTCTTGCCTAGAGAACCCCATGGACAGAGGAGCCTGGCAGGCTACAGTCCATGGGGTCGCAAAGAGTTGGACATGACTAAACACAGCACAGCACATAATATATATATATGTATGTATATATATACACACACACACACATACATTTATATACACACACACACACGTATAACTGAATCACTTTGTTGTACAGCAGAAATTAACACATGGTAAAACAACTATACTTTAATAAAATAAATTTTAAAAATATATTTAGAAAACTAAAAGATAAAAAGTAAAAGAAATCAGATGGAGGTTAAAAAACTGAAGACTGGCAAGTGTCGTGTGTGAAGCTTTAGGTCTGTAGAACCCCAAGAATCGGAATTTTTTAAAACCTGGAGATGAAAGGAAAATAAAAAGCTAAATCTCAGTAAGCATTTCAATGATTAGGAGTTCAATCACTTAAAGGTGTCGTCCACCCTGGGAGGATGACAACGGAAATGACTTCGGACAGAAAGAAAACTGTGAAGTCTAATAGAAATAAAAGCATCTCCAGCTTACATGAGGCCTGGAGAAGTCAGCATAATTTATCCCTGGCCTCAGGCAGAATTACCATAAACCATCTGACATAGATAGATTTTGCCATGTTAAATGACTTTCAGAAAAGGAAGGTTTTCCATAATTTTCCCTAGTAACTCATTGTTGTGTTTAATAGCTTCACTGTCAAGAAGCAATTTCTCATGCTGTATCTAACTTGGGATTCTATAGCTTTGAATTCATGTCCACTTTCATTTCATTTGGTTGTACATAGTTGCTTCCGGCCACTGCAAGATATACTTAACCAAAGTATAGCCTGACTTCCAACTTTCACCCCCTAAACTAAATACAGTCTCTTTGATTTTTAAATACGGTTGGTTTGCTTTGGCAAAACTATCTTTCATTCTCTATGCCGCTTGCTTTTCATAAAACAGCCAGGCTCAATGTGATAGGAATATTACTATATGAAAACAAGATGAAGTCCCATTTCTGTATCTCACAATGAGAGTGTGAAATGAAAGAGAAATATTAGGTTTGGGAGATGAGCTATATACCTCCTTAGGATGTGAGCAGCCTGGCACTCCAGAGAATATTAAAAAAATATGCTATATTTTCCTATAAAATACAGTATTCATGCTGAATTTATTGACATTTACGAATAGTATTTTATACAGTAATGGAAGAGGTGAAAAGATATACATGTTCCAGATATCAGTGAACTAAAGGTACTACTGCAAAAGCTAAATTTATGCAATCTCTGGTGCAAAACATTCCTAGAGCAAGAACTGTTGGCACCTGGGAGTTAACAGGCATACTATACTAGCCATCCATCTAACTCCTAAGGAAGGCTCTGGGTTCAATTGTGAATTAAGTAATCTTGATTGGCTCATATTACTTTATTAAAGTGTTGCCACCTCTATCTTAGGTACATAATGAATTGAAATAGTAATGTTTTCTTCGATCCAATTCAAGTGGCTGCTACTTACTAAGACAAATAAAACGTCATAAAAACCAACCCCTAAAATCCTTGTCAATAATATTTATGATGGTAGGTCTAATGTTTCCTTTTGACACACATAATATGAGGTCTCATTACGATAGAAGCTGGCTCAGCCAGAAACCTACAAGCACAGATCTGAGTCGGCACTTTGATAATTCACTCACACAATGATCACTGATGGTCAGTAATGACCTTGAGAATCGCTAAGAAAACGGTCAGAACAGAATGGAGAAAGGATGTGGGAAAATTCAGGAGAGGGCTGGAGTTTTCAGGAAAGGATATAAGCAGGGCTTGAATGGCCACATGAAGAACTGGAGGGTTCGAGATCAAGAAAAACGGGCAAGATGCTACTGGCAGAAGGAATCATGGGAATAGAACACAGCAGGCTGCCGCAGCATGGTGGCCTGAGCTCTGTCAGAGCGAGACGACCCGTCTAGAAGGAATGAAACACCTATTCCTTCTCAGACTGTGATCCAGCATGATATTTCAATACTCTCAACACTGTATGCCTTGACAACAAAACGTATGCCAGAAGTGTGTTTCTGTGTTTGTAACTTTAAAGCCCTGTCAGTGGAATGCAGGTAGTTCTTGGTGTTCAAACCTGTTAAGTTCATCTTAGAGTTAAAGAGGAGGTGATCATCTCTTCTGTACTAAATCAAGGATCACAAAAAAAAAACCTCATCACACGTGTCATTTGTAGCCTCTTCAAAATACGAATGTTAAAAAATTATCCTAAATGTATGTACACTTTATTTGGGGACGATTTTTAATTTAATTCCTCATCAAATCCTTTGAGTATGAGGGAAAACAGAAAATGCGAAGAAGTTTAAAAAGTAGATACCAGAAGGTTACTGGCTTAACTTGGTTGATGGCCACCCTAAATATTACATGGACCAGCAATGACTTATCCAGTTTACAGACATCATTTAACCAACTTTAAATTCTGTAAAAAAAGAGTACAGTTTTTTACAATTTCTTCATGACCATGAACACATGAATAATCTTGTGGAGATGTTACTGTGTGTGTGCTCAGTCACTCAGTTGTGTCCTACTCTTTGTGACCCCGTAGATCGTAGCCCACCAGGCTCCTCTGTCCATGGCAAGAATATTGGAGTCATTTCCTTCTCCAAGGAATCTTTTTGACCCAGGGATCGAACCCGTGTCTCCTGCATTGGCAGGGGGACTGTTTTTGTCTCCACTGAGCCTGGAGAAGATAGATGTGAGCCAGTGCACTTTTAAGATTACAAGCAAATTCAAATACAGATCTCAGTTGGCTTACTTCTCTGTCAAGTCCGGCTGCCACCGTGATAATGTCCCCAGTCTCATTGTTGATTGTAAACATGTTGGGCGAAGGGGTGCTTGGCGCCTGGGACAGGATTCTGTACCTCAACATCCCATTGAGGGCGTTTGGATCGTCAGCATCAATCGCAGTGACCGTCATCACATACGTTCCTAGACAGCAGACATGGAAAATGAATGGCTGTTTTTCATGTCAGGGTCTCCCAAACAGAAGGGATATTTACCTTCTTCTTCAATCTTCATTCCACTTTTTCATTTTTTACAAAATAACTTGTTTTTAAAAATGCGGACCATTTTAAAGTCTTTAGCAAATTTGTTACCGTATTGCTCTCATTTTATGTTTTGGTGTTTTGACCAAGAGGCACATGGGATCTTGGCTCCCTGACCAGGGATCAAACCTGCATTGGCATGCGAAATCTTAACCACTGGATCACCAAGGAAGTCCCTTTCCACTTTTTCAGAACAACATTTAGCCTTGATTAAAACACTATTGATAAGAACAGAACTCACTTCAAAAAATATAAAATATAGTTGAGTTGCTTGAAAGAAAAATTGTTAAAAAAATTTTTTTTAACAGATGTATAAAGACTAAACGTTTCCATATACTTAAAAGACAAATTCACTATATGATTCAAAGAAAGGATCCCTTCAGATATATATCTTATATATCCCTTCGTTTATATAAAATGCAAATAATAAGTAACATAGATGTCATTTGAAACATCTTTTATGGCCACCGATTCCTTCCCTCTGCTCGTTTTTTTCCATTGTGCCGTAGCATCTAAAACGACATTCGGGGTGTGATTCTCCATAAAGCCTAAGTCACTTTCTGAAAGTAAGCCAAGTGCATAACAACACATACTCCATTTACTGAGGTCATGAGGAATCATTCCATGCATGACTGTTCTAGTACATTGAATAGGGGGTTTTGCACTGGGGTTCATTATTTCCGAGGAGATTAAAAGGACATTGTAACAAACTCAGAGACTCCAGTTTATTAGATATTGTGGAAAGTCTACAAAGCATTACGAACAAATGCACTCAAACTAGTTAGACAAACTGCAATTGAGAAGTAGAGAGAAAATGTTACTATTTAAGATGGTTTACTCCATGAAATTTTTGTAAGACTTGGATTATAAAATGTTCCATTTCCAGGCTACCTTCTTCCTTAGTACTCTTAAGATCGGTTTGATTTAGTGCCTTTACAGCCAGTGTTCCCTCTACAGGGTACATTTTTTTTTTTTTTTTTTTGCCCCAGAATTAACTAAGTCTTGTTCACATAATTCAAATCTCTTTTCAGAGCTTGTCCCTTTGAAAAAGACATCCTATTTGACTATGTGCCAAGTTTGATTATTTTTTTCCAAAACTTTTATTTTTTTTCCCCAAACATTTGCTAGCTTATTTGCCTTTTACTGTTCTCCTCCACTAGATTTTAAGCTCCAACAGGGCACAACTAACTTGTCACGACTGTATCTACAGTGCTGGAGCAGTGTCTGGCATACAGTATGTGTATGTGCTCTATAAACATTGGTTGAATGAATTGTTACAACAAAACAAAACAAAAAATGTGTTTTGGAATCTTGAACCAAAATATTGCTTACAACATTGCATTTTAGTTTAACTTAAGATTCATGACTCTATCAAATCTTGCCTAGAAGGATGTTTTCAAACTTATAGAACAAATGCAGGAAATCGACTCATGAAATGTCCTTACATTTCCTGATCATTCAGAGTCATTTATTTACGGGAAGGCTTTATGGAAATTCACGGGCATATGCATTGTAAATATACCTGTAATGACTTACTTTTGGTAATTTTTATGAAATGATAATTCTGATAAAATTGGAAATAATAGAGGAAAAAGGACCAATGAATGATTTTAAAAAACCAAAAGCCTTCCCCAGGCAAAAAAGCACAACGTTTATTTATCCTTAGAATATATGTATAAGCCTTGTGTTTTAGTAAAGATATGTTTAACATGCTTTGATTTTTTTTTTCCTGTATTTTAAAATACCGACGAACTCGACTCTAAAATGTGACTCAGACAGAGCCACAGATGGCTGAACTTCCTGCACAGCCCTTCTTCCCACCCCAGCTGCCCCCACCCCTCTACTCTTCTGGGATACAGACAAGTGTATCTGAACCAGGAAAAGTGCCAGTTTAAGACACAGTTATATCTATAAGTTGGCTTATGTACAAACCAGTATAGATGGTGAAGGAAATATAGAGCGTTAAGTTTAAATGTCGAGGCTTTCTTAAATTTAAAATTAAATTTAAAAAATTAAATATAATGAATTAAGTCTTGCTTAAAAGCAGCATGAATGAGAGAAAATGACACTAAAGGCTCACGTGATTTCTCATTTAGCTTATACACGAGGGATGGATAATATTGCATTTCCTCAAGGAACCTCCAAATTATGATCTTCCAACTTACCTGGCTTTGATCCCTCAGGAACTGTCCCATTCCAAACCTGGTGTAAGAACTCGGGTCTGTTATCATTCATGTCAATAACATTGATGACAATGTCGATGGGGTTTTCCACTTGGTTTCCGTTAATATCCACTGCATGTGCCCTCAACTGCAAGAGTAATTAGAAAATGAAACAATTTAACGGATTTAGGTCTCGCATGAGAAGATAAAAGATACCATAACCATAAACAGCACAGAAGGATGAAAACCAAAAGCTATTCTTCCCATCAAGATTCAAGTTAGCCAAACTATATCATTAAGGGAGACATAGCTGATAGGCATCTAGCTCAGAGCTCTATGACTCTAATCTGTATACAAAAGAGTGAAGCAGAAATGATCCACCTTTGAAGGCGAAGAAATCGAGCTTCAGAGAAGCTAAGTATCTTAACTCAGTTTACTGACAGAGCTCCTGTCCTAAGCCAGTTCTGTCCAGCTTCCAAATCCTTTCACTAAATCCATACAAAAGAGTCAAGGTAATAAAAAATGTGGAACTGGCCTAAAGGAGTCATAGAGAACAAGAGAAAAGATGAGAATCTGGAAAGAATGAAGTGTGCACATGGAATTTTGGCTCTTTTTATTGTAAAAGTCATTCACCCATAAACAGTAAAAGTACATAAGACAGTTTGTTCCTCTCCCAAGGTTGAGTTCTCAGTATCATGGGTATTCTAGAAATTTTGTCTTTTTTCTTCCTTTTTAAACAAATATAATCACTCAGCTACTCTTGGCAAAATATCTTCAAAATCTTTTCATCCAGCACATAGAAAACCATTTCAATCTTTTCAAAGGCTGTGTAGTGTTCCATTGAATTGTTTCTTTTTAAAGGCAATGCTTCTATGATTTTCCTGTTAAGTATGATGCTGGCTACTGGTTTCTGCTGGATATGTTTTATCAACTTAAAGAAGCATTAACATATCTTTTTTTTTCCAATTTCGAGGTTATTTAGCACATGAAACTGTAAATTTTATTAGACAAGCCTTTTCAACACATATAGAGTCTCTTTTTCCCTTGACATAATTATTTAATACATTACATTAAGAGATTTTAATACTGAACTGCCCCAGCCATTCTATAATTAAATATATTTTGTTATCAATATTGCTCATTTATGTGCAAGTAGTGAGAACCTGGAGAGCAAGAATTTACCCCAATACCTACCTGAAAATATTTATTTTCTGAGATTTAACCACATGACTTCAGCCAGTAAGAATTCATACAGAAGAAAGAGCTAGAATTTTTGGATTGGTATTTTTTGTGCTCATAAATTAGAGACTAGTCTAGTTAGAGACTGGTCTACTGTGTGCTACTTTACTACATCCATGTTCGGTCATGTCCGACTCTATGCAACCCCATGGAGTGTAGCCTTCCAGGCGCCTCTGTCCATGGAATTTGCCAGCCAAAAATACTTGAGTGGGTAGCTATTTCCTATGCCAGGGAATCTTCCCAACTCAGGGATCAAATCTGTGTCTTTTGAATCTCCTGCATTGGCAGGTGGATTCTTTACCACTGCGTCACCTGGGAAGCCCCACCACCTTTACTAAGCTTCCCTATTAAGGTGATGCTGTTTTGTAAAAGGCTTGAAAACTTCTTTATATTTTAGAACAATGTATTAATAAAAAGCATTAGAATTATGTGTTCATTAAGGCTTTTAAGAGAATTGGTTGGTAAAACAATCAAGGCCCTTGGGAGGAAAGAATTGAGTGATACTCAGGATTTAAAACGCATTTTTAGTTTTTCATACGCTTATTTGCCAGTTTATTTCTAGGGTGTCTTGCTCTACCATATGTCTATATCTATCTATATAGTAATTTTCACAACTTAAATAATTTTAAAAGTTTGTACAAGTGCAAAAATTCAAAAAATACATTAATGAGAAAAATAGTCTAAAAATACATTAGCATAAGTGGCATAAAAATTATGGGACAGCTAAGTATGATCATGACATTGATGCTAAATCAATTGAAATACTAAATCAATACATAGTGTTGGGACAACTGGGCTGGCCATAAAGGAAAAGCAAAGTGGATCTATATATCTTTCTTTTACTAAAATAAACTCCACAGAGGTTATACATTTAGATGCAAAGATAAAGAAATAAATAAAACAGATAAAATGCAGATTAGTATCTTGGAGTAGGAAAGATCTTTTTAAACATCTCCAGAAAGCCAGAATGAGGGGCTTTCCTGGTGACTCAATGGTAAAGAATTCACCTACCAATTCAATAGATACTGGTTTGATCCCTGGTCTGCGAACTAAGATCCCACATGCCGCAGAGCAGCTAAGCACATGTGCCACAACTATTGAGCTTGTGCTCTACAGTCTGGGAGCCACAACTCCTGAAGCCCTTGCGCCCTAGAGACCATGCTCTGCAAGAGGAGAAGCCACTGCGAGAAAAGCCCAGGCAGCAACAAAGACCCAGCATAGCCACAAATTAATAAATAAAAAAGGCACAATGCACGATAAAATCAAAACAATGACAAATACCATAATGCAAAAACTGTGAGTTATAGTAAGGGAAACATTATAAACAAAGTTTGAAAACAAATAACAGCAAAGGAAATATATGAAAATAATGTATCAACATCTCTAGCAGTTAAAAGGTGATTAGAAGTGGATAGAGGAAAAGGTAACAACTTTCCCAGCCCAGATTCAACATAAGACAGGAACAGGGAATTCACTTTAATTGGATATTCAACACAGGCAACTTAAAGCATCAAGATAAATTTTTTAGAAATAGCACTGGCAATAAATAAATAGTGCCTGGAATTGATAATGGAATGGAAAGTATCTATTTTATAGTGGGGAGGTACTGCAACACAACACAACTCTTTAAGAGAACAATTTTACTATATTTATCAAATCATTCCAATTTTAGGAATTTTTTCTGAGGACATAATGGAACAGTGTACAGAAAGCTGGTCATTGCTGCATGATTTATAGTTGTAAAATAAAGTAGAAAGAACTAAATCATCCAAGTATCTGCCAGTAGGTAATTAGTTACAATTATGTTAGAGCAAGCAATCAAAAATAATAATAGAAACAAATAATGATTCCTGATGTGGAAAGATGCTAAATCTTATGATTGCTAAGTGACAAAAGTTGGTTTCAGAGAATAATCCCAATTTGGAAAAAATATATTTATGAATCTATACACAAAGACACATCTTACAGAATATGACCAAAGTTAAAGAAAAGTGACTAGTTTATGTATTGGGATTGCAAATTCTTCTTACTTTATTACTAATACTATATTATTTGAAAAGTTTTTACATTGTACCTATATTCTTTTCTAAGAGAAAATGATACTTTAATTAAAAGTTTTAGCTATTCATATAGAAATTGGAATAGGAATAAAGATCACTTTAGGTTTCTCTATTAAACACATGAAAAAATTGTTGAAATCCTGTTCCAGAAAAATGTGCAAGTGTGGCTAGAAAAAAAGGAAAGAAAAATGCTTTCTGGAATTTATACTTTAGTATTAAGTAATTCTTGATTTTTAAAATATGTAATACAATTTTCAATTAGGAAAATCAGTTTTAAATACATACATATGTTTAAAAATAGGAACATATAACTATATCTAAGGGTTTCCCTGGTGGCTCAGATGATAAAGAATTGCAGGAGGCTGCAATGTGGGAGACCTGGATTTGATCCCTGGGTTGGGAAGATCCCCTGGAGGAGGGCATGGCAACCCACTCCAGTATTCTTGCCTGGAGAATCCCCATGGATAGAAGAGCCTGGTGGGCTAAAGTCCATGGTGTTGCAAAGAGTCAGACACAACTGAGCGACTAAGCATGCACAGCATAACTATATATAAAAGCTGTGATAACTCAATCAAGAAATGAATAACATAGAAAAATAACATAAAATTAGCATAAGAAATATAACTGGATATTATATCTAAGAAAAGATTGCTCAGATTGGCAGGTTAATGAAACCAAGTATTGGCAGGGTTATGCAGAAAAGGGAAATCTTAATTCTCAGTAGGCAGATAAAAATGGCACATCTTTCTGGAGATAATATGATCAACAAATAACAAAATGAAAATGTGCTATCCATTTTGTGTGATGCTAAGTAATGGTAATCATAATATCAGTAGATAAACAGACAAACATAAATGTACTTGGTTGGCCAAAATGTTCATTAGGGTTTTGCTATGAAGCCTTACAACAAACCCAAATGAATTTTTGGGCCAAACCAATATATTTATAAGAAATTGCTGTTAAAATTATAGTTTATATACATTGTGGAATACTATATAGCTATTAAAAATGTAATGATCTGTATGTAATTTACATGAAATAGCTTTGATCCCTTTCATGGAAATTTGTTCTTGTAAGTTCTTAACCACATATCTGAAGGCAAATATCAGCATGAAAATAGTAATATGGCTTAAGGCAATTTTTAGTTTTTCCTTGGCATTGTTTGTTTACCATGAGCATTCATCAATTTTAAAAAAACAATTGTTTTATAAAAATACAAAATAATTAAATTGAAAAGGCTACAAATACATTTCTGGCATTAAAACATTCAGGATCAAAGCTTTAAGACTAATATGAGAGGCAAATGTTAAACCTTGCACATATTTGGAAGAGTGTTAATACAAAGAATTAACAGCTGGTTGAAATCTTACATGAAACCGGGCTATCAGCTCGCGATCCAGAGGCTTGGTTACTGACAGCTGACCTGAGATGGGGTTGATAATGAAGATACCAGTTGGAGGCTGGTCAGCTCCTGGCCCAGTTACGCTGTACCGCAGAGAAAGGTTTTTATCTCTATCGGATCTGATCTGAGGGTCAAGAAGATAGTCACATTAAACAAGGGACTAAATGAGCTCATTATCAGAGACAGAGCATGCTACACCTCATGGCCTCTTCCAAACATACACCATTTCTTCCCAGAAAATTCTTGAAGCTCTCTCAGTCCTATTCCTTGTTCTTGCCTCCTGGTGATGGGCTTCATAAAGAGATGTCACCTGTCACTAGAAGGACAGGGGCAACATTAACATCTAAAAGAACACTCACTAGGAGCAGTGCAAAAGTCAAAATTAAGGAGTGTCCATTTTTAAACATAATCAAAGTCTCTCCTGGAAATTTGGAGGTTAGAATATTTAACCCAGTAACAGGTGTCCAATTTAATGAAGAAAAAACTATTTACTTTTTTGCATCAGTTAGGACAAGAAATAACTGTCTATTCATAGTGGGAAAGAGCCTCAGGTGGGAACTCTAAGATTATGGTTGAGCCTGGGGATCGGATTTCTGTACTTGCATTGTGCAGATGTTTTTCATTGCAACCAAAGTTTCCCTTATTATTTTAAGTTGGCACCCAATACCCCAAATTCTTTATTAATAACAAAACATGCAAGAAATGATTTTATAATAATTTCTCTTATGCATAAAAATTATATCTGTTACAGGCTCACTGCTTTCTCCTCCAAATACATTTCCTGGAAAAATAAGCTTACAGATGAGGGGAACATATGTATCCTATGATGTTCCTAACATCATAGGAACAGGCTGCAGAAAGGGAGGAAGAATAGGACAGAAAGAAGGGCATTTGAGTAATACTGTTTGGAGGTGATAATAAGAAATATCTGTATATTAGACAAATACTTTTAATCCAGTAATAGAATCCAGTTTTTGTTTTGTTGTCTTAGTTAAGGCAAAATTCTTTAATTTTCTCATTTTCCATTAAAGTAGAAACATAGAAAACACCTTGATTTGGAGGTTATGTATTTCATTTTTAAACTTAATTATAATGCATATTACCACAGACTGGACAACACAAATAAATGACATTAAAAAATATAGTTTTCAGTAGGTATGTATTGGGATGCTAAATTAATCATATACAGAAACATTACTCACTACTAAATTTGAGAATAGAACTAGTTGTCTCATTTTCTTTTTGTAATAAATAACAAGTTGCTAATTTTACTAAGCATATAGAAATGTCTGTCATTTTTTTTCCCCCTGGGTCTGATAGCATGCATTTAGAGTAACTGGGGAAAAAAAATCTTGCTCTTCAATTCTGAAAGCCTATGTTTTTTGTGTAGCCCCAGGGAGTCCGTTAATGGTATCAGAGGTCATTTTTTATTTCTTTAAAAAACTCTCAAATGCACTCAGTACTGGCATTTTTAGCAATGATTGCCCCTTTATTTTTTCTTTGGCCCAGAAGCTATCTGTAGAGGGCAAAGATCATCATGGGGAATGCAGCTCTCAGACAGGGAAGATAAGGTGGAAGGGGAAGGGTACGGTGTGGCTGTGAATGCATGAGGGAGCTAGGGTTGTATATTCAGACACTGAACAAACTTCAGCATCCATGGGCCACTGGACGGACCCACAGAAAGCTCTGCCTGTAAATAACCCAAGGTAATGAATAAGAGACTCTTTACAACCCTAGAGACATTTCATCAATACAAAATAGTACATACATGTCTTAAACTCTACTTTGTGGAAAAAAGAGACAAAAGCACTTCTAACATAGACTGAACACATGCCACAGAGATCAGTGAAATTGCGTCACCCTACCCTGACGAGCTCTTGGGGAAAAGGCCCTCTGGAGTTTTCTGGCAAGTTGATGGGAGGGATAACCCAGTCTCTCTTCTGCCTCTGCAGGTAGCCATTGTGCTTAGTCAATTGTCTTGGGAATACGATTTCTTCTATTTCTCGTGATTCCTTCACATGAAAATACAAGAAGACATTCCTGAGTACTAGAAAAGCACTTTCTGAAAGTACGTCAATATCAATGGACACCCCTAAGTGTAGAATCACACTTTATTATGGGCAAGAAAATAAGTCTGGAGGCCCTGTCCTCACCCCCATTAAAATAATAGAAAACGCCATAAAATTGCGGGCTTCCCTGGTGGCTCAGTTGGTAAAGAATCCACCTGCAATGCGGGAGACCTGGGTTTGATCCCTGGGTTGGGAAGATCCCCTGGTGAAGGGAACAGCTACCTACTCCAGTATTCTGGCCTGGAGAATTCCATGCACTCTATAGTCCATGGGGTTGCAAAGAGCTGGACACAACTGAGTGATTTTTCCCATGTTCACCGTAAAATTGTGGGTGCCACTATTTATTGAAAAATGAAATACCAAACAATGTATTAAGCGGCTCAGCTGTGTAAACTATTTGCAGTTTCTATAAACCATCTTAGATAGTAGTTAACATTGAGCAAAATTTAATAGTACCCTTTTATACCTTTCTCATTAGTTTAAACCACAGTTCAGGTAATGTGCTACTGTACATTAAATTTAGATCTTGATGTGCTAAAATATAATTTGAATTCCAAGAGAAGTTTAATACATACTGCTAAAGAACGTCTCAAATATTTATGACCCTATTAAATCCCACAGAATTAATGCTGTAATTATTCTAAACCTATGTCAGCCATGATGGATGCTATAGATGACCCACTTTGCACATGGGGTATTAATCTCTTCTGGATGTCAACATTTTCTTCTGTTTTTCCCTGTATCTGTGGACATTTTAGCCATTAGCCCATGCTGCTTCAATGCAAACATCCAAGCTGGTTTGCTGGAACACAGTGAATCCTCAACAACAACAAAAGCATCTTTTCACTCAATTAGTTACCAGATCCTTATTTTATATTTTACCCAAATGACATGATTTCCCTTCACAGTTAATAGATTAACAAATTACATTTCACATAATGAAAGTCAAACATTGGTATAAGAGAAAAAATGATATCTTTTTCTCTAATATTTATTCATATTTGATTACTGCTGTGGCTCTCACATTTACAATACCAGCAAAGAATATGTATATTCTTCTGTTTTAATGTAACAGTTATAGTTCATAAAATCATAGACCAATTATATACGTATGGCATCGCCCCATATTTATTTCCAATTAAGTCAAAGCACTATAATATTCAGAAACTACTATTGTTATCATAACTTTACTGAAGAAGTTAATATATCTTATTTAAAATTCTTAAAATAGTGGCTTATACAAAAGAAGTACTTAGAAAATGTTCAGTTGAATTTAATTTTACTCTGTTAAAAATGTATCTTGTTTTATCTTGGCTTATAGCAATTTCCACCAGAGGGAGTGTACTATTCCTAAAAGTCATGCCCATAGTATAAATAATTCAAATCTCCCAATTTGATTATTGAGGGACAAGACAAAAACCCAATACTCCTTGGCAGAAATGTTTTCCTGTTACTACTATAAATCTCTACTTCCCCTGCCATAAGTTTGGCTGATGACATCTTATAAACAACTGTTTATCTTGTGGTTAAGTTTAACAGCTTGTAAAGCTTCTAAGTAATTTAAAACAAACAACTATTTCTAAGTAAATTTAAGTTATAAATCTCAAAGTATAAACAAATCTTTCAAATACAGTTTAGGATTGCTGATAATACACTTAATCTAAAGTATCCCATAAGATTAAAAAGAAAACAAACGGCAAAATAGTACTGCAGCAACTGAAGTTGATAAAAGTTCCAATACTGGCCACTCATTAATGTGATGCCAAGTATGCACGTAGTTCAAATTGTACAATCCTGATTAAGTCCATCCAAAGTCATCCTTAGATACTCTACCTTCACTGAATCCTCAGGTAAGGCTGGTTTGAGGCTCAGTTTTACTGCTACTTGCCACTTTTCCTGAGTCTCTTTGTCTTGAGCGTATATCAGGAACTTCGAGTGTTCAGAGGAGAGGGGGAAGCTTCTCACAGCATACACCATGCCGTCTTCATCCACCTTAAAATCTGCTGGCTCGCTGCTCTCATATTGTACTTTTCTTTTCCCATTGCAGTTGCTAAACTTCACTATAAAAATAAATAAATAAATAAAACTAATTATATTACAAAGGCAAAAACAATTATTCATCTAACTCTATATCCAGCTTAGGGTAAAAGAAAACTTAGTAACATGAAATGTTACTCATTGGAAAAGACCTTGATGCTGGGAAAGAATGAAGGCAGGGGGAGAAGGGGACAACAGAGGATGAGATGGTTGGATGGCCTCACCAACTCGACGGACATGAGTTTGAGCAAACTCCAGGAGATGGTGAAGGACAAGGAAGCCTGGCGTGCTACAGAGTCGGATACGACTGCGTGACTGAACTGAACATGAAATGCAAAAATTTTATTTTTACATTATTCAAGGAATTTTTATCTTGAAATTTTAATACAACTTTTAAAGGTTACACTCGATTTGCAGTTATTATAAAATATTATTTACATTCCCCATGTTGCACGTGCCGTGCGTGCCAAATCGCTTCAGTCATGTCAGACTCTTTGCGACCCAGGGACTGTAGCCCACGAGGCTCCTCTGTCCATGGGATTCTCCAGGCGAGAATACTGAGTGGGTTGCTATGCCCTCCTCCAGGGGATCTTCCTGACACAGGGATTGAACCCGTGTCTCCTGTGTCTCCTACCTTGCAGGAGGATTCTTTACTGGCTGAGCCACCTGGGAAGCCAGCCGCATATAAGTGATATAATAAGTAGTTGTCTTTTTCTAACTTATTTCACTCGGTGTAATCCCCTCCAAGTCCATCCATTTTGCTACAAGTGGCAAAACTTCATTCTAGGTATGGCTGAGTAGTATTCCATTTTATATATATGTCACATCACTTCTTCTTTATCCATTCATCTGTTGATGGACACTTAGGTTGCATCCATATCTTGGCAACTTTTAGATTTATACCCAGGAGTGGAACTGCTGAATCATATGGTAGTTCTATTTCAGGATTTTCGTTCTAGAGAATGTCAGATGTTCTGAGTTATTCCCCAGCATCTCCTTGTTCCAAAGTTTTCCTCTTCCTTCCACAAGCCCCTGGACCCTCAGGAATACCTGTTCCTTCCCAGGTCTCACCGATGCTGCCTTCCATTCCCTAACAAACTTCTACTCATCCTATACATCTCAGCTCCAGAGTCACTGAGGGCAGAACAAATTACTGCTGAACTCTTATCACCATAGTTCTAAAGCCATGCCTGACATTCACAGTGCAAGACTTCAGAGAGAATTTTCTTAGCTATCTTGTATACCCTGCATGTTTCCTGGCCGGCAGCCTTAATATATAATTTTGGAATAAATTCTTAAAGGAATAAAGCAATGATATTCACCAATACTGAATGCCCACTATGCTCCAGAATGACAAAACCTCATGGTACTTAAAAGGTGAATAACTGGCCATTTCTAGTTCTTGTGGTGCTTATCATAGCTTTATGAAGTACTAACAATTCTGTAGATTTTCAAACAAATGAAAATAAAGGTACATCTCAAAATAAACAACTGAAAATGTCTTAAGAAGAGAAAAAAATGAAAAAATTTCAGTATCTTAATTAGCTCTATCTTACATGTAATGACTTAAAAGTTGAAAAAAATGAATGCTTTCTTAAAGGCAACATCAATTAGCTTATGTCTCATTGGAAACAAAACAAAGGTTAAACCACGTACTTATAAATGTAGAACTAGACCTATTCAAGCCAAAATAAAATTACAATAAAAATATTCTCCACACAAGATGGTTTTCTTTGAAATTCTTAATCATTCCTTTTGAAGAAAAATTCTATGGGACGAACATAAAAGGATGAAAGAAAAAAAAACAATTTTTCACTTCTGTAAACATGTGTGGTTATGTTCTGACCACAATTACACTGGATACATTTTGGAATTCAATTAATAGTCACACATTACAAACTAAAATCATATATATTTTTTGTATTTTTCCAAGGACCTAAGTTCATTTTTTGAACTCCCACCAACATGCGAATTAATTAAATTCTTTTGTTTTCATTAGCATAGATTCACTGAGATGCGCACCAGACCACAAATAACATGCAAGCTTATTACCCTAAGTAACCGTAAAACCTTGATAACAGTCATAAAATACTTCACTGAATATATTATTTTCCCACATAATTCACATATACCATCCTTCATCTTTCAAACATTGCAAAATGAAAAGTTGTATCTCACGCTAAATGATAAGTCAAAATATTTGTCTTTGAAGTAGAAATATCCCAGAAGATAACTTAATTACCCCATCTTACATGCTATGTGATTTAAAAATGAAAAATGGGAATCTTTTCTATAGAACAATGCCATCTACTGCTTGTCTTTTATTAAGACAACAAAATGAAAAGTCAAATTGTTTGCGGGAGCCCTGCTGAGAAATCAAAATCAAAGACTTTTAGCATCTTCTTGTATAAAAAGTCCCTTTTATATCACAAAAGGTATTCATGATACTTAAAAATAAACAATGTGGATGAGAAACATTAAACACTTTTCTGCTCTTTCTTGTTGACTTATACACTCTGGTATTCCTCGCCCATTCACACCTGGACTGTTGCATCTGCCTGTTTGGGTGGTCTTTCTCCTGCCCCAGGTCTCTGCGTGTCCACTTCTAGACTAAACATCTGCAGTGATTTCCTCCTCCCTGCCTGCAATATTACATGTCAACTCTTTGATCTAGTATACAATGCTCTCTTAATTCTTAGTCACTTGGTCTTTTTGGTTTTATCTATTGGGTTGGTCGAAAAGTTGAACAGGTTTTTCCATAGCATCTTAAGGGAAAACCCAAATGAACTTTTTCACTAACGCAATACATCATCTCCTACAATTTATTCTGCTCAGTCAGACAGATTTCTCAGTCAGTTTCCACATCGCTGTGGCCCACATTCTATACATGGGTGCTCAGTTACTTCAGCTGTGTCTGATCTTTGTGACCCATGGACTATAGCCCACCAGGCTCCTTCTGTCCATGGGATTCTCCAGGCAAGAATACTGGAGTGGGTTGCCACGTCCTCCTCCAGGGGATCATCCCAACCCAGGGACAGAAACTGCATCTCTTGCATTTCCTGCATCGCAGGCGGGTTCTTTACCCACTGAACCACCTGGGAAGCCCCTACACCTGTATGTATCACCTTTTCTGGGCCTGGACCGCTCCCCTCCCTCTTCTCCTAGCCACAGCTTCAGAGTCAGGGGAAGAGTCCTCTGGGAAGTCCTTAGGAGAATGGCATCCTGTGCCCTCATTTGGGAAGGCTCTGAACTTTAAAAAAAAATTTTGTTCCTATGTTTCCTGTCCATAGAAATACATATTAGTACTTTATTTATTATAATAATAATTATAATAAGTAATGTGTACTTAGTAATGGTTTCATGTGACTAGATCTTGTCTCTGTAAGTGGACCATAAACTCATTGTGGCTTCCTGACAGTGATTCTTAGTTTTTTTGTTTCTTTGACACTTAACAGTGATAGGACAGAATAAATATTCATTAAATATCTACAGACCAATTGTATAGATTAATATCTAAAATTTCTTTTAAAAACTAGAAAAGCAGGAAACTTAGATATACGCTCAGCCTACCACAGCAATAGTCAACAGCAACAACAAAACCCAGGGACTTCCAATAATCTGACTTTGTTTAGATGGTTGGGTTATGAAAGAAAATGAATTGATACTGGTTGAATGCTAGGTACTGAACAAGATACTTAAGGTTAGGTTATCTACTTTAACCTTAAGAATAACTACCCAAAGTGAGAATTGTTTTCTCTGTTCTACAGATGGGGCAGAAAATTCAGAAATCCATCTACACTCCATGCTCCTTGACTCCTTGTGTTTGCTTGCCCTAGAAAAACACAAAAGGATCTAACTCAACTCATACATCTTAAACTTTATTTTAATAAACAATAAAAGTAAATAAATGACAAAGAGGCTTGATAGATGCTTGGGAAGAGAATAGTGCCACATTTAAATCTTTGAAAGTATCTAAGTAACTAGCATATTAAAAAGGAGTTCTTCAATTGGAGTACAGCTTAAAGGTCCTACAGAGGGGAGGAACTGAGCCCCTCAGGGACTGGTGAGTGTGTGTGACAGATGAAAAAAATTCACACTCACTGTTACTGTCACAGACTTTGGCTAATCTGGTAGTCAGCTACCTATTTGGATTCAGGTGTCAAAAAGATACAAGCAAGCAAAGATGTAGGCCTTTGAAAAAATGTGCCTTTTCCTACCAAGGGTCACTGCAGATCCTATGAATGAGAAGCGTGTGACCCCAGAGAGTCTGGCTCTGAGAAAACACTTTGGAGGAAAGTGCATAAAGGTTGTCACTTAAAATCTTTTAGCTTTTCTAGCACCCTTACCCCCATTGGTTTAATAGTTCTGTCATCAAACTGTTCTGAGATTTTTAAACAAATGCTAATTTTCATTGCTCTGATATTAAAATAAGCAACATTTTGAGCATTGCTCAGGTTTAAAGGACTGTGATGTATTATGTGTTGTATTAACTGTGTTGTACTGAGATTAATTCCTTTTGTACATTCCACGAGTGGAATCAATACCTTAACTGAAAATAAGTCCATCGCCAACTGAAAAAGTTTTCCTTAGTGAGATATTGGTCCTGACTTCATCCTGTGGTTGATTTAATGCACAAACAGCACCTCGTTCACATGCTTAATCAGTAACTACCAGGTTTTACTGCTTTCAAAGTCACGCAAAGTAAAAAGCTTACTAATTTCAATGGTATCATGGACTACATTGTTTTCCCTTAAATTCACAGGCTGAAATTCTAAATCCTAAAACCCCAGAATATAAGTATTGGGGTGGCCAAATATTCATTTGGGTTGTAACATCTTACAGAAAAACCCAAAAAAAATTTTGGCCAACCCAGTGTATTTGGGGTCACAAAGAATCGGACATGACTGAGCGACTGAACTTAATGTATTTGGAGATATGGTTTTTAAAGAGGTAACTAAGGTAAATGAGCTCATATGAGTAAGGCCTCATTCAGCATTACTGGCATCTTATAAGAAGAGGAAATTTGGACACAGTTGCACATATACACAGAGGAAAGGTCATTGTATGGACACAGGGAAAGACGGCCATCTGCAAGACAAGGAGAAAGATCTCGAGAAAATCCAAACCTGTTGGCACCTTGATCTCAGACTTCCAGTCTCCAGAACTGTGAGATAAATTTCTGTCATTTAAACCACCCACTCTATAGTCTAACAAGTGGGTAATACATGAATTCCATTTATTAACAATTGGTCAATGTTTATTGAATGTTGTCTTGTTCACTTTTGACTTAGCTGCACCATGAATATCTTCTCAAATTTGACAAGAGTCACTTCTGCCCTAGCACCAAATGCTGAGACTTACTTACAAGAAAATTTTTACAGAAACATAGACATTAACAGAAAAATAAAAAGTGGAAAACCATTATGTTATAGAACCTTAGTCACAGCACTAATATATATTTATAACTTGTATATTATGTTTATTTACTATTCATAGACTTTCAAAAGGTTTTCAGGACTACGACAGAATATGTTTACCAAAAAGTTTGTTAGAAATAAAAGGAGAACAGACAGAAGCCACGTGAAAGGGAGAAAGAGATATCCAAGGGACAAGGTAAAATGATTAAGATTAGATTTAACATTTAACTTTGAAGATGAGGAAAGCAAACATCACAGTCATATGACTTGTGAAGAGAAATACATACTTCACTGAAGCAAAGCTGCTTCTGTCATTAACACATTTTCCTAATGGATGTTAGGCAGAGAATTCTCAGTAACTTAATAATATTTTCTACTTTCATTTTCCAAACTAGGAAGCAGTTTGATCATTTTTTAATATATAGGTTTTAAATAAAAGGTGATATGTTTATTTTAAAATAAAATACATCCTTAGCAGTGAAACCATTCTCTATGTTACTGTTATGCCAGATACATGACACTATGCATTTGTCAAAAGCCATAGCCTAAGCAACAACTAAGGGTGAATCCTAGAGTAAATTAAGGACTTTACGGTAATGTATCATTATTGGTTGCAGCAAATGTGCTACATTAATGCAAGATGTTAGTAACAGGGAAAACTTTCAAGGTGGGGTGGATATGAACTCTGTATTTCTCACTCAATTTTTCTGTAAACTTAGAACTTTTCTAAAAAATGGTATATTAATAATTTAAAAAATATTTCCCTAAGGGGATGGTCTAACCAGCTATATTATCAGATATTTGAAAGTAGATAGTTGTCACTATCCTCAGTCTCTGCCAAGCATGAGTGCCAGTGAATTACTCCAACATGATGTTAGCAGGAGCCAGATAATATAACTTAATCAATAACTTTACATAAACATCCTATGTATGGACATACTGAATTGGTGTTTCATGAAAGTCATAATGTTTTATTACATGTAATAAACTTGAAATTCTGTTATTTTTAAAAAAGGAACTCAATTTGACATATTTTTTTCTGACAATCTTCTTTACATTAGAATATTAACTTTTCTTGAGTGCTCAAATAACTTAAAGTAGAAACTCCAGAATTTCAAAACATAGGATAAAAGAAAATAAGCTGCTTTAGACAACTGAAAAAACAAGCTTGATCCACTGAATAATTCAAATTTAAAACAACTCTACACAGAATTAAATGTTTGTGTCTAAAAACATCATTGTATTAAGTAAGAAATGTATTATTAGAGCCACTGCATAGTTTCCATATGTAATATGTAGTTAATGTGTTCTAGACGACATAGAACTTTGTTAACATGATTAATACAAAATTAAACACCAGTGAAATCATTATTTTAAAGTAGTTTTGACTCTTAAAACTATACCTCAAATTAATGTTAACCATAAAAACATAATATCCTTATAAAATATTAATAGGAAACCACAGATCTTATATAGTAAACATATTAGCAGTTTAATAGCACACATTAACCATAGGAATGAAAATGTGAAAATATACACATATGGTTTATAATTTTTGCCTAAGTAAAGCATCACCATATTTAGAAACAATTATGAGAGAATACTGTAAAAGAATTTTGTTCCGCCTAAATACCCCTTTGACTTTTATTGTATTTTTTTTCCCACATTAATTGCTATTTCTGAAGGCATACTGGGAAAACAGAAACAGTTTCACAGTGTTAACAGATGTTCTCCTTCCATGTGCATAGGGCAATATTTATTAAGGAACTAGATCTTTATTAATGAAGAAGTTATAGGGAGAAAGGTAGGGAAGAATTATCTTAACACTAAGGATTTCATGGTTTTTGTCTTATAGATTCCAACGAAGAATGGTTATCAACTGCAGGTTTGCTCATAAATCTGCTTAGATATTCTTTGCTTACTCTAGATCCTTTCTGAGTTTCAATTTCAGCAACAATTATTCCTAGAGCCACTTGGAGTCCACCAATCCTTTTCACACATGCACAGTGGGATACACTAGAGATAGTCTGGAAATGTCCACGTGGACTTTGGTAGAAAAAGTCAGTACACTTTCTCTTTCTTTTTTAAGATTTTTTTTTAATGTGGATCATTTTAAAAGCCTTTATTGAAATTTGTTACAAAATTACTTCAGTTTTATGCTTTGGCTTTTTGGCTGCAAGGCATGTGGGATCCTAGCACCCCAACCACTGAGCAAACCCATACTCTGCATTGGAAGGTGAAGTCTTTACTGCTGGACCGCCTGGAAAGTCCCACATTTTCTCCATAGCATCTAATTATAATAAGAAAAATGAAATACAGAGTTGGGAAACATACTATAAAATACACATAGAACTTCTATACAAAACTGAAAAAAAATCTTTAATAAGAAGTTTCAGCTTATTTGCATGAAATGCCTTTTCATAACATTTTAAGACTGAGAAATCAAATGCTTGATAATTTCCATTAAGGAAAACTATTCACAGAAGTTAGTGGTAGCAAATGGGTAGCATAGAGTACATTCGTTTTTCTCCAATGGATAGAAAACTATTTTTGTCATGAACCATGAGGAATACATTGATTAAATTTCCTGGTCCTTCTTTAATTGACAAACACAATGTTGAAATTCCTTGTGGACATGCAAAAGTTTTTCATATTTTTTATCATAAGTATTTAAAAATAATGATAAAATTCGACTTCATGCTTAGATAAGTATTGCTCTAACAGTCAATAATTTTCCTTACGATTTAAAATGTAACACCAACTAAATATCACAAATGTATCATTTTTATCCTTTTTCCAAAGCTGAACTTTGTTTCAAATCCATAAGCTCTGTGAGTATGTGTAATATTTACACAGCCTTTGTGATTTTCAATTAAGTTCATTCAGGTGCTCCAAAATGTCAGTTAAATAGGCTATTTTTTTCAAGCGAATTACTCTCCTTCAACAAATCTGAAGTGAGCAATTCAAACACACTCACAATCCATTTTTCTATTAGTCAATAAATTCTTGCAAAAAAAAAAAAAAAATAAGTGTCCTCTGGACAGCTTGTGCACTTTGGTATAGATCAGCAAATACGGTTTTCTAATCCTTTATCTTTGCATAAAGCTGTTGTCATTTATTTTCATAATATCAATTTATGTGGAGTTAAGATTTATGAGCAAACTTTTATATACAAGAGCTTCTAGGTGAGTAAAACTAACACCGATCATGGGGCTCTCAGATTAAACTCCTGATGTTTATGTCTTCATGTCATTTACAGCCCTTGCACCTTAGGGCCAGAGCATCAGCCTTATGTAACATCTGCCTAAAATTTTCCTTTGCAGTGTTCCTTTATCTCCTCAAATGTTTGATTTATAAAAGTTTGTTTTGCCTTTTTTTTCCCAAAATAAATAATGTTCTTCAAGGATTCTAATGACTGCTATGAACCAACATATTTCAGTGTTAGCATTAGTCGGTCAGTTATGTCCAACTCTTTGCTACCCCATGAACTATAGCCCACCAGGTCCCTCTGTCCATGGAATTCTCCAGGCAAGAATACTGGAGTGGATAGCCATTCCCTTCTCCAGAGGATCTTCCCAACCTAGGGATGGGGTCTCCTGCATTGCAGGTAGATAGACTATTTACCATCTGAACCACCAGGGAGGCCCAAAGTTCATTAATAAATATGAACCAACATACTTATAAATTCCTTCAAGTCACCAGCATGCAATGATAATTTCTGATCCAATAATCTTTTTGATGAGTGCTGTCACTATGAAGTGTGACATGCCATCACTACCTCTCCTGAGTGTATTATTCAAAAATGGCTCCTTTTCTATTTCTTCCACTTCCCTGGTTTCCGATATAGCATTGATGATGCATAGACAGACTGGTAACATAAATTCTCCCTTTGTGTGAGGCATTCTGGCTTAAAGCATTATGTGTAAAATCTTATAAATGGCTTTTAGAGCTTGATGCTAGCGTGCTACACTCAATCTCATAAAGGAATTTCCTTACTTTCTGCTTAAGAGAATCCAAAATTTCTATTGCTTAAATTAGGTGTTTTGGGGTATGGTGCCCTCAAAGTGAGTCCTGCTTGTAGCTTCACTTGATCATTTTTGCATGAAATTAAACCTTTAGATCAAATGTGAAAATAATTATAAGGACCCATGGATTCCAATTTGAGGGAAAACATTTGAGGGGGTTCTGATGACTGAAGTCTTTTCATTTTTCACTAGGCTGGGACAGTAAGCATAATTGAAAATGAAATCTAAACACAACAGAAACTACAGGCAGGTATAGCTTCAGAAAATCTATCTGTAAATAATACATAAAAATAAACTTTAAGTAATATTATGTAATAATATGACATATGTTACAATATAATAATATTGTCTAATTAACATAATACAAATGAGTATTATAAACTTTACAACTAGAAAATATATATTTCAGGTCTTCTACATTTCTGAAACATTTAAAAATAAAGCATATGAAAAGCTAGGAAAATTAAATATACCATTGTCTATGTGATGATACTGAATATTAATTTTCATTCAATTTAATAATTAATAGGCTTTAAAATGCTCAAAATATAATCACTATTTATAGTTCTGAATAATCAAAAAGTATTTTGAAAACAATCAATTTTTGCAACTTATAGTCCCCTTTAGTAATTTAGTAAATTTTATGTCCAGAAATACCAATTTATTTCTAAGGAATCTGTTTTTAAAAACCTATGCAAATTTAACATAATAGACACACTTCAATTTTTTAAAAAGCACTCAAAAATAACTATTGATTTTGATTGAGAAAGATTTTCTGTTAATTTAAAAATCCAATAGAAATAAACAACAACAAAAAAAGCAAAAGAAGGAGGGAAAAATAAGGTGGGAAGAGGAAAGAACTGAGAAAACTAAAAAAATTAATTCTCTGGTATACAATAAAACATAAGAAGATAAACTTTATACATATCTTTTCTTTTAGAATTAATATATTTTAAGATTTTTGATGTGGACCATCTTTCAAGTCTTTATTGAATTTGTTACACTAGTGTTTCTGCTTTCTGCTTTGATTATTTTTGGCCAGGAGCCATGTAGGATTTAAGCTGCCTGGCCAGGGATCGAACTTGCACCCCTTGCACTGGAGGGTGGTCTTAACCACTGTACCACAAGGGAAGTCCTTTCTTTTAGAATTAAACAGAAAAAAGTACGAGCAAAAAATGCAAGGAAATTAAATAGAAAGAATAATAAAAGTAACATCTGCATAAAACTTTCACTTAGGATAAAGACACTGATGTAAAAACAGTGATCAGATAACAGGGGATTCAGTGAGAAAAGAGATTCTGCTGTTCACTCCAGTTGCACGTGAGTACTTGATCAATCGGGGGAGATGCTATGCGGAGACTTGGGTTGATACAAGTCTTACCAAAGTGGAAAAATAATAAAAAATTTCAGTAACTTTTAACAAAAAAAAAAGAAAGAAAAAAAAAATAAAAGAGCATTCAAATGTAATTTTCACTGTCATGAGTTAGTTTCTTGAACTATTCTCAGATGGTTCAGTGGTAAAGAATCTGCCTGCCTGTGTAAGAGATTCAGGAGACTTGGGTTTGATCCCTGGGTCAGGAAGATTTCCTAGAGTAGGAAATGGCAACCCATTCCAGCAGTCTTGCCTGGGAAATCCCATGGGCAGAGAGCCTGGTGGGCTACGGTCCATGGGGCTACAAAGAGTCGCTCAGTAACTGACTGAGCAACAGACAGCACACAAACACATCATAAAAATGCCTTCACATTTTTAATACCATAAAAAAGTTCAACCACGAGTATCTACAGCACATCTGTATCTCATTCTTGACAACTGGTTGGGAAATAGTGATCTATTCTGCCATACTGCTCCAATATAAAAGTTTAGGTTGGCATTGTGAATGATAACCAATATTTCCAGTTTTTCTCCTCTTTCTAAACATTCAAAAAGATAACACTTATTCCCTTCACCCTTGGCATGACCACATGGCTTACTTTGGTCAGTAAAACATGTAGATTAAAGTGACACGCATGACTTCCCAGCAGCAGTATTTAAAAGCTGATACCCTCTATACCCACGCAAAAGTATAATTCAAAAGATACATGCACTGCTATGCTTCAGTTTAGGTCAGTTCCTCAACTGTGTCCAACTCTTTGAGACCCCATGAACCACAGCATGCCAGGCCTCCCTGTCCATCACCAACTCCCGGAGTTTACCCAAACTCATGCCCATTGAGTCGGTGATGCCATCCAACCAGCTCATCCTCTGTCGTCCCCTTCTCCTCCCACCTTCAATCTTTCCCAGCATCAGGGTCTTTTCAAATGAGTCAGCTCTTTGCATCAGGTGGCCAAAGTATTGGAGTTTCAGCTTCAGCATCAGTCCTTCCAATGAACACCCAGAACTGATCTTCTTTAGGATGGACTGGCTGGATCTCCTTGCAGTCCAAGGGACTCAAAAGAGTCCTCCAACACCACAGTTCAAAAGCATCAATTCTTCGGCGCTCAGCTTTCTTTATAGTCCAGCTCGCACATCCATACCTGACCACTGGAAAAACCATAGCTTTGACTAGATGGACCTTTGTTGGCAAAGTAATGTCTCTGCTTTTTAATATGCTGTCTAGGTTGGTCATAAGTTTCCTTCCAAGGAGTAAGTGATGGCAGCACAATCCACAATAGCCAAGACATGGAAGCAACATAGATGCCCATCAGCAGATGAGTGGGAAAAGATGTGGTACAGATAGACAAAGGAATATTACTCAGCCATAAAAAAGAATGAAACAATTTCATCTGCAGCAACATGAATGCAACTAGACATTATCATACTAAGTGAATTAAGTCAGAAAGAGAAAGACAAATACCATATGATATCACTTATATGTACAACATAAAATATGACACAAATGAACCTATCTTCAAAGTAGAAATAGACTCTCAGACATAGAGAACAGACTTGTGGATGTCAAGGGGTAAGGAGATTGGAGAGGGATGAGCTAGAAGTTTGAGGCTGGTAGTTGAATTCTATTACATATAGAATGGATGGACAACAAAGTCCTACTGTATAACACAGGAACTATATTCAATATCCTGGCATAAACTATAATGCAAAAGAATATAAAGAAGAATACATAAATATGTATAACTTGGTCACTCTGCTTTACAGCAGAAATTAAAAAAAAAAAAAGCTGATGCTCTCTTTCCCTCCAGTGGTGATTATGAAAGAATATGTTAAATGCAGGTGATAACAGGATTGAACCCCTGGGGATAAGTGAGCCCATCTGCAGAGAGTTGCCCTGGAGTCTCCTGCTACCACAGTGGACTTCTTCGCAGGAAGAAGAAATTGACATTTTGTTGTGTTAGGCACAGAAGACTGGGGATAATTGTTACTGCAGCCCATTCTAACCTGTCCTGCATGATAATGAATCAACTGGAGTGAACTCAAAGCCTCTCAATGTAGTTGAACTAAGATGAAATGTCTATGAAATGAAATAAATAAAAAGCTATTTTAGGTCAAATTAACATGATTAAAATATTTCTTATTTCGGATTTCCCCAGCAAAAGAAAGAGGTTTTATTATAATGTTCTCCAAAGTATTATAAAATCTAGAGAAGCTGTTATTTTGTTTCCTTTCCAGGGCAAGTCATGTAATATTTAACTAACATCTGTATACAAGTTGTCACAAATAAAAAATAGAATAAAGAACTATGATACTCTTCTTGGATATGAAATTGAAAAAAAATCAAAACAAGCAGTAGGGATGATATGACATTCAAAATATGAAATTTAGATTTTCAGTTGTCCTATAATGCCCATGCATACAATTTCATATATTAAACTTTTGGAAAAGCAGTAAGATTATTACATTCTCCCTTATATGCATTCTAATAACTCAAAAATTTTAAGCTGTTTTTCACTTCATTGATATTCTTCCTCCAGGCATCTCTGTGCCATGAAATTCAATGAAAACTCTTTCTTTTGACAGAATCCAGCTAAAAATATATAAAATGATCAATGTTCAGGCAGAATTACTCTCCCTCTCTCTCTCTTTTTTCCCCCCAGAATGTGCCCATTAACAAATTACATTGAAATATCACTACCTCTAATTAAATTACTCTGACAGAACACAGGTTGTGTAGAAGCTTCCTTTCCCAAATGTATGATTTTTAGTCTCCGAAATTTGATGCAATTTAGTTAGCTTCATATTTCAGGCTACTCATGTCAACAAAGAAGGAATTGCAATTCCTAAGTTTAACGACTGGTTTTTGTTATTTTTAAAAGAAAACAGTTCTCCTAATAAACTTTACTGAAAAAAAAGAAGTTCTTGCCACCTGGAGTTTTCAAGTGCACCACTACAAAGGAAAAAACAAAACTAAATTAATCTTGTTGTCTACATGAGTTTCAACATTGTGGCCTCAAAATGGGCCATAGAGGTCAGAAAAAAAAAATGTCCCCAGAAAGCCCAACTTACTAAGACACGGGCACACCAAGTAACAAAATGAAATCTGAAGAAAAGAAAGAGGCACACAGAACATAATGTTCATTAGGCAACTTAGCTCTACTGTTATGACATGATATTACATTAATGGAAATTAAAGTCCATGGAACTATTAAACTACTAAATCCTAAAGTATTTGCTGATAGTAAAATTACAAAACAAACAGGGTAATATTTTTATCCTAAACACTTAAAACAAATTAAAAAAAATATTTATTCCTTTACACACTTTTAGGAGGAAAAGATGCCTGTCATATGTGAACAAATGCCAATGTATTTAAAATAGTTCTTGGAAATCTGCCATAATATGTAACTCACAACTTAAAAGCCAAATTCCTAATTATTAATGCTAAATTCCCCCAAAAGATATACTGGGTCACCAGCTCCTGGAAATAACTCTGTACAGAGCAAAGATGGACTTTCTACAGAAAGCAAACTATAAAAATCTTAACAAAAGCAACACCAAAACCCACAACATCACATCCTTATTCAAGGCTGTCTGTGTTTTTTTGAACATGAACAAACTGACGTGTATGTATTGTCTTTAATATACAGTGGATTCCATAAAAATGTCATCAGTCTTACCATGTCTTTCACAGAGCCAATGAAGTTGTTCAAAGTAATTAAATAAAATCCCTCAGCTGCCAATGGAAGTTAAGTAGTAAAAGCAATTAACAAATTCTAACATAAATTCAGTCAATGGGTTATTAGTTGGTAAACATCACCATATAACCTGGGGAAAAACACGGCCTCCATTTTTTTATTGTCTCAGTAGACCAGTTTTCAACTTTCTGAAGAATTATTATATAAACTTAAAAAGCGGCTCTAGTAGCATGAAAGCATCCTTCAACAACCTAAACAGATAGTTCTAGTTCAACTTACTCTGATCTACCACAGATAGTCACAAGAAAAACAAGGGCAAGTAATCTATAACATATAATTTTAAAAGTGGGCTATGATTTCAATGAATCATTATAACAATAGTAAAGGGCTATTTCAAGATTATTTGTTTTTACACAAATGCATAAATATCTGAAAATCCTCTTTTAAATGTCAATTACTCATTTTATTTATAAATTATATTTTATGCTAACATTTTTTTATAATGCCTAGAATTGCAGTCATTTCAAACTGCTGTCATTGGTTTAAAAGAACCAAAGGAAAAAATCTTCTTCAGAAGTATTTCTCTTCCCTCTATCATAGTCTGAAATGAACATCTACCTTTGTGAACACAACATCACACATACCTGATGTGAACACAACATCAGCAATCCGAAGAGCTGGGGAATAATTTGCTACTTCACCTGGCAATGGTAAGCCTTAGCCTCATTAATGGGTTGACATTTCCTCTTGGAGGAATGATTACACTTCTATTTCACCATTCTCATTAATTACATCAAAGTGCATGGGCTGAATGGTCACACACTGTAATACTATGGCCATCTCATGGATGTGCCACACTGATTTATTTGAAACCATTTTAGGTGCAAGAGTCTTCTGCCTGGGGGCATTATCCTTAACCCCACTTTTCTAAATGACACTAAGACATTTAGTCCAGCTCTTATGTATCCTTATGAAGGGTCGGGATACCTTTAAAGTTTACAGAGATAAAGATTTTGCATATTTTATTTACCTCATAAATACACAGGCAGGTATTAAAGGATTTTCATTACATTAACCAAGATGATATCCAGGCAAGATCCAGTGTACACACTATTTATTCCCAACTTAACGAATTCCCAGTCTGCATTTGTTAGCCACAATAAACTGAGTTAGGTTAAAACCATATCCTTATCTTGTCCTGATAAGTATATACAATAAGCAGGCTAGTCGGAATAATCTTTTAGGCTTTTTGCCTAAAAGCCCCCGAAGTACTCAGGTTTTAGGTTAATACATTAATAGCCCTATTTTAAAAACAGTAACTTAGACATCTGACTTCCAGAGTCATTAAAATGAATTAAAACAACGGATGTAAGTAACTGAAACAAAGACAAAAAAACATACACCTAAACAAGAATGATGAAAAATCTATTAAATGTGAATTTTTCATCTAAAAAAAAAATCCAATGTTTTAAAAAAGAGAGATAAAAAATCAAAAACAAAGAGAAGCCCAAGGTATGAAGGAGACAGACAGTATGGCATGGCACAGCCAAGTTATGTTTTCGGGGGACCACCTTGCTCCAAAGAGGCTGCAAGGATAATAAAGTTATAAAGCGTTTTTAAAAAGAGAGAAACAGGACTCCTCTGGTGGTCCAGTGATTAAGAATCCATCTGCCAATGGCAGGGAACATGGGTTCAAGCCCTGGTCCGGGAAGATTCCACAGGCCGAGGAGCAACTAAGTCTGCGCAACCACAACTACTGAAGTTCGTATGCCCAGAACCAGTGCTTTGCAACAAGGGAAGCCGCTGCAACTGGAGAAAGCCCACACACAGCAAGAAGCACCCAGCACAGCCAAAATAAATAGTTTTTTTTTAAAAAAGGAGAGAGAGAGACAAAACCTAGCCAGACTCAAAAACAAGATAAACATCTCTGTGGTCCAGAAATTACCTTAATGTAATCTGCCATCTGGACAGGAAGCTGTCAGGGACAATCCGAACTTCAAGTTCTGTTCAAAGTCAGAGGAAGTAGACACAGCCTCCAGGTTGCCACCTGACACCATGGACTAAGCCGAGACTGGACTCAGGGTGAGTTTGTGCAAGAGCAAAGTGAGAGATGAAAACAAAAATTCCACAATCTCAATTCATCAACAACAACAAAAATCAAACACAAAGGACAGCCAACAAAATCTGCAATCAGAACTTAACACACTCCAAATGAATTTAACTACATGGAACAGTCCCCTGGTTCACTCTAATCCACTGGCCACTCCGTCTCCAATTCTGTAAGATGCACTGAGGTTCCGACCAGGATCTTCACTTCTCTCTATTCTCACCTTAAGGTGATTTCAACCATCCCCAAGGTTTTAAAAAGCACCTACACAAAGATGAATGTTGAAAAAGTATATATAAACTTTGACTGCTCCCTGGAGATCTAAACTCCTGTATCCAATTGCCTATGTGACACCTCCATTTGGACATCCAATGGGCAGCTCAAACTGAGCAGATGCCAAAGCCAACTCTTGATGTACTCTTTCCCTCACAGCTCCAACCAAGGACAAACACCATGGTGAACAGTTTCACCCTCCACCCAAATGCTCTGACTACAAGTCTAGGAGTTGAGCTTGACCCTTGTCTTAGTCCAAAAGGAAACTATCTGAAAGTTCTGTCAGCTCTGCTTTCAAAACAAATCTCCAACATGACCATTTCTCATCACACCCACGGCAAACACCTTATCACCAGCCATTATCTGGGTTGAATTACAGCTGGAGCCTCTAACTCATCCGTCACTTCCACTCTTTGTGACACCCAGAGAGGCCTTTCAAAAACATAAATTTGACCACGCTCAAAGACTTCCTATTACACATAGAACGAAACTCTTAACAAAAGCCCTTGGCTCTGCAACCTCGTCCTCCTGGAGCTCCTTGGGTGTCCACAGTCACGTAGGTTGTCCGGTGACTCCTCCAGCCATCCACGCGGAACGATGCCTCAGACCCTTTTCTGTTTATTTGAAATATTACACAGTGCAACAGAGAGAGGAGGAAACAGAAAGACAGGAAGCAAGAAAACTTGGACAACCAGGCAGGCAGGAGATTGAGTCAACTGTCCAGGTAAAAGACCATTAGGTTAAATTTAGTCTTTTAAGCCTTTATGGTTAAAGTTACCTTTCCTTAATTTTTCCAATTTGCTTCCTTCCTTTTTTTTGTTTTGTTTTGTTTTGTTTTGTTTTTTACTGATATGTCACTGATATCAATGGACGGTTAGAACTGACTTTTTCCAATCAAACCAGATAATGAAAAAAAGGAATGTGAGGCCATCTTTTTATTTATTAGCTGGGTTCACGAGGGACAAGTGATAGGAGTCATAGAACACATAGGGAAGCGTACAGCATGTCATGCATCTTAATAAGAGCTGAGCAAACAGAGAGATAGCTTGCAGCCTTGTCACTGGTCTAAGGAGTAAAAGCTGCGGCCAGGGCCAGGATGCCACAGACCCCCAGAGTGTGTGCTCTACGGCACTATGCGGCCTCTCACACAACAGTGGTGTGAGCAGCTGCAGGAGACATGGGCAAATTCCAACCAGCTCCTCAACATTAGAGAATAGTGCTGGGCTAGTATTCACTCAGGTATGCATGAAGTCTCCTCAAATTTGGGGACCACTAAGAATGAGCATAAAGAAACTTGGTTTCAGCACCTAACAACCAACTATAACCTGCTTCAATGAGAAGGTGGATAGGATGACTTCTTAAAAAAATATTGTTAATTGATACATAGTTGATTTACGATGTTGCTTTAATTTTTGATTACAGCGAAGTGACTCAGTTATACATACATTCTTTTTTATATTCTTTGCGTGACTTTTAATATGAAGAAACAAAAGACAAAGGTGGGGATTGTACCCTCTTCCTTCGGTCCAGCACTACTAGTTAATGGTATCACATGAATTTGTTTTGTGTGTATGTGTGAATCCGTGTATCTGCTTGGTCCTGTATTCTGAATAAGTAGTAACTACAGAGTAGGTAGTTGACTTACTTAACCGAGTAACTCAGTATGTACAGAGTAAGCAGTCAACTAATATTCTGACTACTACTGTTTCCAAGTCCAGAGTTCAGAATGTTTGTGATATATCATCTTACTTAACTATCATCACCTGCTGTTGTTGTTTAGTGGCTAAATCATGTCCGACTCTTTGCAACCTCATGGACTGTAGCCTGCCAGGCTCCTCTGTCCATGGGATTTCCCAGGCAAGAAAACTGGAGTGGGTTGCCATTTCCTTCTCCAGGGGATCTTCTTGACCCAGGGATTGAACCCATATCTCCTGCACTGGCAGTCAGATTCTTTACCACTTAGCCACCTAGGAAGCCCCAACGATCACATGTGTGCTTAGCTGCTCAGTCACATCCAACTCTTTGTGACCCCATGGACTGTAGGTAGCCCGCCAGGTTCCTCTGTCCATGGGGTTCTCCAGGCAAGAATACTGGAGTGGGCTGCCATTCCCGTCTCCAGGGGATCTCCCCCACCCAGGGATCAAACCTGGTCTCCCGCACTGCAGGTAGATTCTTCACCGTCTGAGCCACCAGGGAAGCCACAATGAGCCAAATACTTTCATGTACTTACTTTCTCATGTTTCTTCTGTAGTTCCCTATGGTTACATGTGGCAACACAGAAGGCCACATAGTGTAAGTTCCATGGTCACACTGACAGTGAGGCCATTGCTGCCCGAAATTCTTGGGGGGCATCCTAAGAAGCACCCATTGTGTCTTGAGATGAAGAGAGATTTCCACTTTTCCCCCAACGGCCCATACTCCACAAAAATTAACCAAATGATTCCTTGTCTGCCATTTAAGGTGAATACAGAGATGAAGGTAACAAGATCCCTAATCTCCAGGAGTTCAAAATTGGGAGGAAAGACTTGCAATAACCAACAGTCAAGCAAAACAATATATGACAAGATGGGCTAAACCAAAGCTCTGAATAATTACATCTGAAGGAGGGGACCACTGAAGATGCAGTGAAATGGCAGCCATCTTTTTAATTTTTAATTTTATTAAATCTTCACCCTAGAATAGACTTTTTTCTTTTTATAAAATAATTTTTAATTTAATTTAATTTAATTTGGTTATTTATTGTTTTTTTTGGCTGTACCGCACAGCATGCGGGATCCTAGTTCCCCAACCGGGGACTGAACACCCACGCCCCCTGCACTGGAAGCTCAACGTCCTAACCACTGGACCTCCAGGGAAGTCTCGCAGCAGCCAGCTGTGGATCTGAGCAGTGAAAGATGAACAAGACACTGATAGATCATGTGAGGACAGGTGAGGGGTGGTGCTTCAGGATGAATGGGGCACGGGAGCTTGGCACTGATGGTGCCTTCACAGAGGTAGCAGTGTTTACGCAAAGAGCCACATCTGGATCAGCTCAACAGTTCCTCACTCAGCGCCTTCGTTAAGGATGAATATTTGTGAAGGAGCTTTTCTTAGGGCAAATTTGTTTGGCAAGGTGTTTCTAGGACATATTATCTTTATAAGGGAGGGAGTTTCGTGGACTAAAGTCTCTTACTGAGAGACATGGTCTCCAGGTAGACTGAAACCCATCCAGCTCAACAGAGAAATGTCAACAGAGGCACAGACGAAAGATCTGATCATTGACACGCATGAAATTGGTTTGAAGAATTGAGGGACAGTATGTGTGTACAGTATGTGTGTACACCGTGCTGGTGTGCAGTAGGATTTGGGTGTTAAAATTTAAATGCCATTCTAGTTTTAAAAATGACTTGGCATTTCCCCTTTGCTGGAGCCCCTGGGGTGAGACCTTTTAATATAAAGAAGACCATGAGTGGCATTTTTTAAACATGGGGATTATTTTAAAAAATACACAATATATTAATAATATGCACGCTGTGATTATAAAGAAATAAGATTGATTCTGCAAGTCACACTGAAAAATCAGAGTCATTACATAACAAGCACGCCTTGAATAAATTATAGTCCAACCAACAGGGGCACTAAATATGCACTTTAATTTGGAGTACAGTACAGAAGTAACTTCAGTTTCTAATGAGATGAATTATTAATAAAGCTAAAAGATACTAAAAAAAAAATCACTGCTTTTATAAAAGCCAGCTCTAATCTCCTATATTTTATAAGTAATCTCCAAGAAAACACTACCATTTTATACTCAATTGAACCATATCCTCAAATAGTCTGACATAGTGTACTGTTCTCTGAGAAAGAAGTAACTGCATTGATGATGGTATTTTTTTCTTATCATTTTCTTCTTGTTTGCCAAGAAAAAGAGAGAGAGAGAGAGAAAACGGGGGACCACAAGTAAGTAAAGTCAGTTCTGGTTGTGGTTCCACTGATACCCCGTAATCCTCCAAACAGCATTGGATTTGTGCCGCTTCTCATGCAGTTAACAGTCAATAATAAATGGTGGCTGCCACAAAAAAATATGCATCCTTAAAGTCTAAAATTCAATATTATGACAAATTCCTGAGTGGATATTACCACTGAACGTGATACTCGAGTGCTTTTCTTTTTAGCTGTTTTGTTTTCAATGTTGTTGAGTAAGTTTTAAAAGACAATAGCTTCTCTGAGACAAAAAGCAAAGGATAACTCCTATAGGAGTTATTCTGATTCTGAGCTCCCTATGCAGGTAGCCCAGGTTCAATCCCTGGTCAGGGAACTAGATCCCACATGCTGCAATGAAGATCTTTGATCCTGTGTGCTGCAACTGAGACCTATTGCAGCCAAATAAATTAATAAATAATTAAAAAAACCCAAGTTTGACATTCCATGTAACAATGGATGAAAGAGGAGCAATAGCTAGAGCGATCAAAATCACAACAACGATTCAACAGTCACTTTTCCTCTCGAGAGGTTCACAAATTACATGGGCATTTTTAACAAATCATCATTCATAACCTAGCTGCTTTCCTTTGGCTAGAATTTGTATGTCATCGAGAAAAGTAAAAGCAGCTCAAGTTATTCTGTTTGAAACAGCTCTTCCTCCCATAGACCAGTCACCTTCTTTGCATGAAACAGATTTCAGTCATTTCTGCATGCAGGTGTCACAATGAGTATAAATCTTTGAAGATCAAACAATACAAGCAGCATTTCAAGTTCCAAATTCTATGCCTTATCCTTTTTAAAAATAATGAATGTCAACAAGAAAAGGTAAAACTTCTTTAGAAGACACTTCCTTAGAATGGTTCTCTAGAATTATTTAGTAAGGAAATTGTTATCACTCTGGAAAATAAAAATATGCATTTGAGACAACTAAAGATGCAATCCATGTTTCTCCTAAATTTTCAATTTTGATGGCCTAAAGAAAAACTGATGATCTACCAAGTTCCTTGGGAGATCACATGGCCCGACTATTTAGGGATTAGGTTATGGCAGAAAAGTTGCTACTTAACTTCTTTGTGACCTCTTTTCTTTGAAAAGTTTCTAATAAACTCAATATTCGTTATAAAGGAGACAATCTGTATTTAGTTCTTATCATAATGGCTATACAAAAACATTCTGTTGGAAGTTTTGGTTTCTGATGAGTAGCATTCTTCTTTTCAGGTTCAAAGTCAATTTCTTTAAATAGCCTGTTTTATATGCACACACCACCTTTTGATAATTCTTTGATGGATTACAGTTTAGCCTTTTAAACAAGCAACTTTGTTGAATATCTTATTGTTCTTCTAGGCAGTTTCAAGTCTCTTGATGTTTGGCAAATTTTTACAAAATTAATGAGGCTAACCTTCATTTCTCAGACTTGCAGAGTTACTTTAGGTTAACAGAAGCATCTTATTTAAAGATGACTCATAGTCAAGGACTTTTAAAATTTGACTTTAACTTTAGGAAAATCTACTAAACTCAAAGTAGATCTTAAATAAGAGAGACTTATGCAACACATTCTTAAACACATTTAGGCAATTAAAGGTTAATCCCATTGAAAATAAATTAGGTTTATAAAATATAGATACCTGAACTAAAATATAAAAGGACGTTAATGATGTTTTTCAATTTATAAAGTTCCTTTTCAAGGCAGCATGATATTCTGTTTTCTTCCTCCCTTCCATGCCTGAAAGGTGTCTGTCTTCCTACAAGGAAGAAGCTGAAATCTAAACATAAACAATGGCAAGCATTCTACCATCAAGAAAGTCATAGTTTCATCTGAAAATTTCTCTAGCAAATTATGTGAATTAAGATGAAGATCTAGCTAGTGGGGATACGGGTAATTAGACCAAGAAATTTAAAAATTGAAGTTGACATTTAAGAACAGGATGAGATGTAATATCACAAAAAAGGCTATTATTTGCCACAAAACACCTGTCTTGTACACTTTCCACTTACTTGCAATTTGTAGGAAAATGTCTACAATATACAGAAAGGGACCAACAGAGCCTGTTGCAAAGTAATAGCAGCTGGGCTTGAAGATGTGCAATTCTCTGTACTTACCACTCTAAGGAAGGCAAAGGAGAAATATGGCTTTTAAGCATTCCTTCCTTAAACCATCATCCCTACCCCCAGAGAATACATCTGCACAGTTATTTGGTGATTATGTTTTAGTTTGATTTTAGAATAACAGAAATTCACAGCATCACTGACTTCTTTTTTTAAAATATAAAATCTGCTTTGTACATAAGCGGTCTCATTTTATGCTACTTTGTTTTCTGGTTTAACTAAATCACTGCTAGTGGGAATGAATCAGGCAATTTTGGTTACCTGAAAGGAAAACATAGGATTCTGCTCGGCTCTTTCATTTCTCCATGAAGATACACACGTAGCTCTTTAATCAAAACATGCCATTGAATTTCCACTTCCCATAATTCCTTCTGCTTGGTGAACAAAGTCCTAATAGGTATGTCAGAATAAAAACAGGGATAAAGTTCTTTGGAGCGGACGGAAATGCCTCTGCAACTTTTTATAACTGGAATACTGACCGTCAGCAAAACACAGACTGGGTGGCTCAACAGAGTCCACATTACATCTGATTCACTGATCCCTTTCAAATTCTTGCCCCCAACCTCTGTGCAACACAAAACCTTCCTGAGCTCTGCCAGTCCTTTTGTCTGTTTGCAAAACAAAATACAACGGAAGAAGAAATTCTTCAGTAGCGGGGGCATAGCATTTCTGTTTGGACAAATCTCTTCCTTTCAGTTCTCTTAAGATGCCTGTAATACCTAGTTTAGGGAGCTAGTCCCTCTCCATCACCTGTTACTTATCAAGTTGTTCAGTTAAAAATATCTGTAGCTCTTCTAGCTTTCTCCAAAGAAGCAACTTGGATGAAAAGTCAATAATGAAGGTGCTTTGTGTCCCCAGCAGCACTCAAAGTACTTCTAAGACCATTAAGACCGGTAAGGACTCGTTGGTTTTATACCCGGCATTGGGTACGAATCCAAGGTGAAATGCCAAAAGAGTGTGTTGGAGAACACTTGTTAAAAGTACAAAATTTTGTAAAGAAATGTCCTCTGTGCTCTGAATGCATCTAAAAGGAAAAATGCTTGAAATGTAAAACATACCTACCAATAATTTTGCTAATGTCTCAATACAACACTCTTGAGTGCTTTGTTGCTCGGATTTCTATGAATGTTCAACATACCAAGAAACTTTACAAGGTCTTAGATGGGCTTCTTACATGAAGTCAGAACTGCTTTTAACAATGGCTTGATAGATTCTGTCTTGTTCTGAAACGTCCCCATTTCTACAGTTAACTTTCCAGTTCATGCCATATCCTAAACAGTTGACTACAGCATAAGACTACCATGGGACCCAGTGAAGAATTCTCTAGAAGTATTCTGGGACAAAATTTAACCTTGGAGGATTTGGGGAGGTGAGACTAGTTAGAAAGGGAATTCTGGAATAACCAAGAACAGAAGAAAGAAGACTTATGACATATCCAAGAAAAAGCCATGGCTAACCATTGCTTGAAATATCAAGTTAATATACAGACAGGGTAGTGATAATATACAGACAGACTTCACTGGTGGTCCAGTGGTTGAGACTCTACCCTTCCAATGCAGGGGGCATGGGTTTGATTCTCGGTCAGAGATATTCTGCATGCTGTGGGGTGTGGCCAAAAATAAATTAATTAATTGATTTAATAAATATAGGGACAGGGTAGGAGATAACATCTACAGATTTAGAATGGACAAACTATAGAGCACTTTTAAAGATTTGGGAGACAGATGTTGAAGATTTTGGGGGCTGAGGTAGAGCAAGTAGTGCTTTGGGATGAATGACCTAACACACACATAGGCTGGAACTAGAGTGAAAGCCAAAGACTCAGTGTTGGAGCATGAACTAGGGCTCCAAGCCACAGTGATGGCAACAGGAATCCCAAAGAAGAACACGTATTCAAAAAAGTGGCTAAAAAGCAATTCATAAGAACAGATAGCTAATTAGATGTGAGAAGGAGGAATGCCCATGAGAGAAGCATAAAAAGTCAAAAAAGATTCCAACGTTTTGAGACTAAAAAAAAGGAATCAAAACGGGCTAAGGAGGAAATAGTTTCAGGAAAGACTGCTTTTCAGAACTGCTGATTGAATTTAGCATTTAAAAAATATATGAATCGTGCATCTTCTAAATGCCTGATGTGGGGCTATGTAGAAGGAATTCATAAACAGATAAGGCCATACAGACCTTATCTGAAGGGGCTCTTAGTTTGATTATAGAGACAGACACACAAATCGTGTGCTCAGCTGAAGTCATGGGGATGGGGTAACATCTTGCAGGGAGAGTCATGTCTAATCTAAAATTTTCCTGCTGAGATGATCTTCTTTATTTGTCTTATTGACAGAAAACATCTGATAGCCATCTCATCCACAGGCATCTCTCCAAAAAGATAAAAACTGCCTGAGTCAAACCCTTGTCTTTTTTCCCCTCTTTATAAAATCTATTCGCTTCTTTACTCCTGGACCTTCGGTAACATGTGTTTTTCTCCTTGGCATCATACTCTAACTTGCTTCTGCTGCTATTTAGACACCAAGTCGTGTCCAACTCTTTGGGACACTGTGGACTATAGCCCACTAGGCTCCTCTGTCCATGGGGTTCTCCAGGCAAGAATACTGGAGTGGGTTGCCAGTTCCTTCTCCAGGAGATCTTCCCAACCAGGAATCAAACCTCTGTCTCTTGCATTGGCAGGCAGATTCTTGACCACTGAGACACCAGGGAACGCCTTGTGTTATCATGCTAAGTCTCTTCGGTCATGTTCATCTCTTTGTGACCCCATGGGCTGTAGCCCACCAGGCTCCTCTGTCCATGGGATTTTCCAGGCAAGAATCCTGCAGTGGGTTGCCACTTCCTCCTTCAGGGGGATGCCTTTACATTTTCCAAATGTAAAACTTACAAAATTAAATTCCTTAAGAACTCCCATGCTGAGGTAAATTATCTCCAACAACATTAGAGGATCTGCTAAATGTAAAACAGTTGTCTGCTTTCATAAGTCTTAGGCAGACTTGACAATTTCTTGTGAGTCTAAAAATCTTTGGAAGGATTAACAATCATTGAGCCATGCATGCCCCATCATGTACAACACCTCTGGTATTATATGTAAGGTAGCAGTGGCCCCTGAGAGTCATCCTTTAAGTTCTTGGTCCCTTGCTTACTGCTCTACCAGATTTATGTCTTGGGTCTAATGTCACGAAGAATGTCTTCATCTCTCTTCTTTCCACAGCCCCTGAAAGTGGCCTCCAGTAGGGCCATAACCGATACTGCCTGGCCTCTTGTGTGAATCCAGTTCTGACATCTGAGGATTTTGAGGTTCAGGGGAGGGTGGGGACATATGATGCTCTGGACGGCAGGTGTCTGAGCTCAGGGCACACTGGCACAGGGGTTCCCTTCACGTGGCGGCATTCTTCTAGTGCTCCTTTCAATCTGCTCTTGGGTGGTGGAGGCTGGCATTGATATTTCAGTGATTCCCAGACATGACCCTAACTGGAAGCTGATGATTCACTCAGCCCGAGTAGGCAGCAACTCATATTTCCACTTTAGAATGAATACATTATGGCTCGGGGAGATGAAACAACCTGCTAGAGGTCCCCCAACTGTCAAAGAGAACAAACTGCCATTATTAGGGACCAGATGAACTACAAATAATGATAGGTTTCTAGCTCACATGCAGTTGAAGCCTTGTTATGATTACTTATTTTCTGCTCTATCAGTGCCAAGTCAGGATTTCACAGCCTGTATCATGTTTTTTTTTTTTTTTTGTCAACTCGAGTTCTTCTCGCCACTAATTTGTGAGGATAATTTCCTTCCAATTCTACTGGTTGCAGGGATAAGCAATTCTCGCAAATTTGGAGTCTTGTGTGACTATGAAACTGGTCCTGGAATTTTACAGTGATACTGGAAACACAAAGGAAGCAAAATTAAAGTAAGTCAACATTCATGGTGCAAGAAAAGGAGATTATTAGGCAACCAACAATGAGTCAATGTCTTTTAAACTATACTCTGATGATGATGCATGCTTAATGATTGTCATGACTGATTGAGGCAAATGCTCCAAATAGAAGCAAATACTTTTTGACTAAGTGAGCACAGATAAAAGTTGCAAATAGTTTTTATCCTGAGAACATCTTACGATGGTGCTACCGAAGGGTAAGTATTTATTTTCTTAGTTGGAGCCAGTGATGGTTATTGAAAGTTGACTAAGCATCTGTGCCCAGGGCCTTGGGGTTAAGTATACAAGCAAGTGCGTGTCACGCTGTTGTCCTTTCCACTTGCTCTGTCCTTTCCAGTTTAGACACTGCTCTTTAGCAAAACAAACTTTATCAGCTGTACTGTCTCATTAAGATCATAACAGGACCACGATCCTATAACGATATGGCGCATGAACAGCTACAAAACTGCCTTCACATAAGCAGAGGGTAAATTAGGATTTCTGACAGGGCAGTCCTCTAAAAACTTGACGCCAGTGGGGCGAGATCCACATCAGTACATCGACAAAATAATTAACTCGTTTCCCAGTAGCTAAATTTCCGTGCGGCATGGAGCATGGTGATTTTTTTAGGTCAGTGCCCTGCTAAACTCTGTGTTCTTAAGATCTGCATTCAACATAAAAATTCTTAGTGTTGTCTCCTGTTAACAGAAGTGTCAGAAACAAGAGCATCTGCAGGTCGCAAAACTGGTAACTGCTTGAAAAACATCAGATGCAGAAAGAAGAGGAAACAGTATAAAGCAGAAGTGGAACTGACACAGTCCAGCTGAGCCCTGTAGCTCTGGAATTCTCTAAAACCTCACTAAAGCGAATACCGCCCTACTAAGTGCAACAGTATTAAACACAGGATACCAAGATGGGGAGCTCCAGTCCTGCCCCCCCCAAAGACCCACAGGATAGCAAAAGAAAAATAAATACCAAGGATTGTACCTCATTATTCTCATATTGAAAGATCTTTGGCCTGTTGATTCAACGATTATGCCAGACACACTACATACACTATCTCATTTAATCCTAAGGATAATTCTAAAAGGTAGGTACTATTTTAGAGATGAAAAGAAAAAGAAGAAAGAAAACAAGTTACAGGGAGATAAAGTACCAGGTCCAAGGTCACACAGTGGTGGAACTATCTGAACATGGGCTGTGTGATTTGAACATGGCTTGGTATAATTTTTCAAAAATATCTCACTGCCTTTCAGGTTTGGAAGAGGAGTCTATAGTAAGCACAAGTGGAGAGTAAAAACATAAGCCATGAATCAATACATTTATGAATAAAAATATACTTCCCATAGAAACCACACTAGATTATACATTTATAAAATAATGAGACCTTTATCATTTGATACATTCTTGAGAGGATCTCTTTTAGTTGGCAAGTTTGTAAAAGTGGTTTCCTGCAGTGAAAATCTGTTAAAATAAAGTATCCATAGGCACCTGGGCTTCATACATATTTTTTTTACTTTTCTTTAAAAGCATAACAATTCATTTAATTTCTCACCAGAATCACACATCAAGCTTTATATAAAATAAGAAGAATGGACTGCTACTTACTGAGTACTTTCTGCTTTAATCAAAGCCTGAATCAGACCCAAGACTCACCAGGCAAAGTGAAAAAAAATGGACAGTCAGCAGGCATCTGTGTGTTTTCAATGGATAAGTGTCCATGACAACAGGAAAAAAATGCCACAGCAGTGCAAGCGACGCTGTTAGCAGACTCAAAGAGATTAGGAATAGAATTAGCCTAGAGATCAATGCACCTCTTTCCCTTCCCTCTTAGGGCTGAATCATTCCAGCAGAATTAAGCACTGCAGAACCAAGGACCCGCCTCCGCATCACTTTTATACCTGTTCTTGAACTGATAGAGGCCTTGAGTGCAAAGTGCTGCCCCCTGGCACTTTTCAACAATCCTCTACTTTACATATTCTCCTGTAATTCATAAGCAGGTTATAAAGTTCCCAGTCACAGTAAGCATGGATGAAATGAAAACGTGTGTTTATTTGCTATAAATGAGACACAGAGGTATGTACCATTTTATCAAAATGTTTCCAATTACCTTAAGTGTTTAACTCTGATTTCATTTAAATACACTTTTTTTTTTCATTCATTAGCCTGATGGAGGTATAACTGATGAATAAAACTGTGAGATATTTATACATCGTGATGATTTGATATACACGTACATTGTGAAAAGATTCCTCTCATCTAGTTAATGAACACATGTGTCACGTCACATAGTTTATATATATATATGGTGAGGACCTTTAAGTTCTACTGTTTTAGAGAAATTCACTCAGACGATACAGTGTTATCAACTGTAGTCACCACGAAAGAAAAGGAAAGTGATGTTAATCGCTCAGTCGGTGTACAACTCTTTGTGATCCCAGGGGCTGTAGCCTTCCTGGCTCCGCTGTCCATGGGGATTCTCCAGGCAAGAATACTGGAGTGGGTTGCCATTCCCTGCTCCAGGGGATCTTCTGAACCCAGGGATCGAACCCAGGTTCCCTGCATTGCAGGCAGATCCTCAGACTTGATTCACCTTATAGCCGAAAGTTTAAAAACAAAAATTTTACTACTGAAACAAATGAATTAATACCAAGAATATTTTTATCTTTAAATAGTCATTGTTAGTTGTTGTTGTTTTTTAGTTTTTAATTATTTATTTTTAGCTGTGCTCTGGGTCTTTGTGGTTGCATCAGACTTTCTCTAGTTGTGGCGAGTGGGGACCACTCTTGAGCAGGGGCTGCTCTTCCTTCGAGCGCGGGCTTCTCTTTGAGGTGGCCTCTCTTGTGGAGAACAGGCATGTGGCTTCCGTAGTTGCAGCACTCGGGTTTAGCTGCTCGACAGCATGTGGATTCTTCCCGGACCAAGGATCAAACCCGTGTCTCCCGCATTAGCAGGCGGATTCTTAGCCACTACGCCACCAGGGAAGTCCTGTTCTTAAGTTTTGTTATACCCTTTGTAGTTACAACTGAGAAATAGCTGTCTACTAGGAGGGCAATCATCATAAAAATAGGAAATATGAAAGCTGTAGCTGGTATATTTGAAGCACCAAATTGCTAATAAGCACCTTTTAATAATAACATATGTGCTTTTATAGTTTGCTAATGCATTTTATTGTTGTTTTTTGACTGTATGTATAAAGGAAACAAAATTGTGAACATTGTATTTAGACCAACTGATTTTTTTTTTCTGTTGATTCACAAACAAGCTTTTCTGTTTTTATAATACCCAATAATATAGCATTTGAATTACTGCAATAATGCTTTAGGAGTCCCTTTTACTTCAAGAGTATTCTGGGTTAGAGGTTCTTTGGTAATTCTGTGATAAGTATTTGTTCGATAATAAGATCCATTCTTTACAAAATAATATCATAGTTGCTGTACCTCTATTGATGGCCTGACATTACACTCCCAAAGCATTGACATACCTTAAACTTTGATAAATTCTTTTGTTTTCTTATGATGAAAGTAAGTAGACAAATTGCATCACTCTACCATGTTATAAAATTATCTGTTCATTTAGCAATTACTTACTGAACACCTACCACATGCCAGGCACTGTTATGAGCCTTAGGGATATAGCAGTGAAAAAAAAAAAAACCCCATTCCCACACACAGGATGTTTTTAAATGAATGAAGGCAATGTATGCATGGATTTGAAAGTAAGGCTTTGAAAATATAATTTTAGCCTAATTTCTGTAAAAAGTCTATGAAATAAAGAGATTTCATTTTTTTCCATTAAAGAACTAGAACAAAATGCAGAGTACCTAGAACTAGTAAATTCTAGTGGGAATCTCAACCTGGCAGAGCAGCGGAAGGATGAAGCCCCTTCCTACCGAGGAGATAAAACGTGGCTCTCTGGAACACAGGTTTGATTTGGAGAAGCTGGTGGAGATCTGTAAGTTTTAAGGGCATTTAAATAAGTTCTTTAGTGGCTGATAGCACCGAGTTTTCATTATATCTCATTTCACTTCTAACTTCATGGCTTTTCCTAATGAAATAAATATCCCACTATTCTTATGGTCTGCATTTTTGAAAAATAAAATTTTTGTTTCAAGTTAACCAATAAAGTAAAGACAGAAGAAATAATCTCCCTAAGGCAAAAAGTTTGACAAGAGACCGGAAAGAGCTGGAGCGCTGGGTTTCCAAGTGAATAATCTCAAGTGACAGGGTCAGCGGTGAGGAACCACCCCCAGCTGGACTGTTCATCTTTCTCAGCTTCTTGGAATTTTGCAGAGAGATACACAAATCCAGGGACCTGCCGATAGCCTGTTAATTTTTGGCTGAACCCTGGAGGAGAAATTCCACAAACTGCTCCAATTCTTGTCTGTTAACCTTTTACTTTGTTTCTGGGAGACTTTCTTGGGATTCTTCCAATAAACAATCCCTTTGGCTTAAGCTGGTTTCTGTTACTTGTAACCAAAAGGACATTAATATTACATCCCTTTCCAGTGTCCATTCTGTACACTTCATTTGAAATCACTTCCTTTTTTTTCTAATTACCCTGCTAGACACTTTCACTGTTCCCTCCTGCCAATAAGATAAAATCCCATCTGCCAACATTCCAATATTCTCTGTATGGCTCTCCAATCCAAGTGTACACATAGCCTGTCACCACTTCTGTCCCTTGCTACCCATTTTCCTAAAACAAAATAATGGAAAAGACAGTGGACATAATTTTAATGATATATGTTTGGTTCCAATGTTGGACCTGCTAATGATTAGATGTGGAAGCTTGCACACGTTTTTGTCACCACTCTTAAGATGTAGCTATCCTTCAATAGAGTGAGGGTAATCATATATTGTTTCTAGAGTTCTACTAAAGATGAAAAATAATGTATATTTAATATATTATATATATAGTATATACAAAAAACTAGCACAGGGTCTGGGGTTTTGCTGGTGGCTCAGTGGTAAAGAATCACCTGCCAGATGAATGGATAAGAAAGCTGTGGTACATATACACAATGGAATACTACTCACTATTAAAAAGAATGCACTTGAATCAGTTCTAATAAGGTGGATGAAACTGGAGTCTAATAAACAGAGTGAAGTAAGTCAGAAAGAAAAACACCAATACAGTATATTAATGCATGTATACGGAATTTAGAAAGATGGTAAAGATGACCCTATATGCAAGACAGTAAAAGAGACACAGATGTAATGAACAGACTTTTGGACTCTGTGGGAGAAGGCGAGGGTGGGATGATTTGAGAGAATAGCATTGAAACATGTATATTACCATATATGAAATAGATTTCCAGTCCAGGTTTGATGCATGAGACAGGGTGCTCAGGGCTGGTGCACTGGGATGACCCAGAGGGATGGGATGGGGAGGGAGGTGGTTCAGGATGGGGAACACGTGTACACCTATGGCTGATTCATGTCAGTGTATGGAAAAACCACTACAGTATTGTAAAGTAACTAGCCTCCAATTAAAATAAATTAATTAATTTAAAAATTTTTAAAAAGACTTGCCAATGCAGGAAACTCAGGTTCAATCCCTGGGTCAGGAAGATCCCCTGGAGAAGGAACTAGCAACCCACTCCAGTATTCTTGCCTGGAGAATCCCATGGACGGAGATGCCTGGTGGGCTACAGTCCACAGGGTCGCAAAGAGTCGGACACAACTGAGCAACTTCACTCACTCACTCACTCACTCACTCATAACCTAGAGAGTATATTAAAAAGCAGAGACATTACTTTGCCAACAAAGGTCCATCTAGTCAAGATTATGGTTTTTCCAGTGGTCATGTATGGATATGAGAGTTGGACTGTGAAGAAAGCTGAGCACCAAAGAATTGATGCTTTTGAACTGTGGTGTTGGAGAAGACTCTTGAGAGTCCCTTGGACTGCAAGGAGATCCAGCCAGTCCATCCTAAAGGAGATCAGTCCTGGGTGTTCATTGGAAGGACTGATGCTGAAGCTGAAACTCCAATACTTTGGCCAACTCATGCGAAGAGTTGACTCATTGGAAAAGACCCTGATGCTGGGAGGGATTGGGGGCAGGAGGAGAAGGGGACGACAGAGGATGAGATGGCTGGATGGCATCACTGACTCGATGGACATGAGTTTGAGTAAGTCCAGGAGTTGGTGATGGACAGGGAGGCCTGGCGTGCTGCGATTCATGGGGTTGCAAAGAGTCAGACAGGACTGAGCAACTGAACTGAACTGAACTCATGACCTTTCCATGTAGACAGACCTCAAACTTCAAATTCAATCTATCCAAAAGGAAAACTGACATCTGCCTTCCTTTCAAGCTGTGTTCTCCTACATGCCTTACTTTGAAGAATGAAGGATATCACCATCTACCAGTCACCCAGCCACAAGTATGGTCATCTTAAACTCCTTCCTCATCCAGCTGGTCTCCTTGCCCTGTTAACTTGACCCCCTTAACATCTATTAAACCCGTCCTCTCTCCATCTCAGGGCACACAGTTCTTCTACGCCTCTAACAATAGCTTCCTACCTGATACACTTTGCCTTTGTAGCATTTACCAAATTTACCCTTCCAACAGCTAATGAAGATGTCTTTCTAAAACTCAAAGTGGATCAAGTTTAAATCTATTAATAGCTCTCCATTGATTAGAGAATAAAGATGTACTCTTTGGACTGTTACACATGTCCTTGACGATGCGGCCGTGGCCTAGAGTTAATTCTCTCATTCTCTCATCATGCCTTGTTAGTGAACTCCGCTCCAATCGCATCTACTGCTTACAGTTTCTGAACCACATCAGATTGTTCCCATTGGTCCACCTGACTGGAACGTCCTTCCTTCAGCACCCTGGCAAGTGTCTATGCATCTTTCGAGGGTCATTTCATTTATGAAGCCCATTTACGAAGATACTAAACCCTTCCACACGTTTGTGCTCCAATTGTAACCAGTTGTAACTGTCACCTTAAACACCTCCATCTCAGCATTGTATTTAATGTGTATTTACTTTTCCAAACTCAAGGGCAGAGCTGTGCCTTTTTCCCCTTAGGATCACTGGTGATTAGCTCTGGACTGGCCGATAACAGGCCCTTAGTATATACTTGCTCAATGAAGGTAGAATTTCCCAAGTGGCACAGTGGTAAAGAATCCGCCTGCCAATGCAGGAGATACAACAGACACAGGTTTGATCCCTGGGTCAGGAAGATCCCCTGGAGGAGGAAATGGCAACCCACTCCCGGATCTTTGCCTGGTAAATTCCATGGACAGAGGAGCCTGACGGGCTACAGTCTATGGGGTCGCCAAACAGTCAGACACGACTGAGCTTACATCAGGGAACTCAGAATGAAGGTAACAAACAGAGACAGCTAAGGGAAGTTAAAATCTGAATTTCAAGAATGAAAAGTAAAGTTCAGAGTATGTTTTGGAGTATGTGGACATTCAGCATCTCACAGAACTCACAATAATACAGAATATGGTAATTGTTTATAATTACTGAACTGAATGATTGCTACTAATTAAGAAGACATTCATTCTATCATAGTTACTCAGAATACCCTATTAAAGATAATCACATGTGTGATGAAGCTGACACACCATTCCAAAAGGGGTTGAGTCAAGCCTGTATTTTTGTAAGATGGCTTTCGTCCCTTCAAATGACAATTTGAGAGACACGTTTTCTCGTCTAAATAATTTCAATGTGGTGCATTACTGAGCAACATTAGAAGCAAGTTTATTCTTATTGTTGTAATAACAACAACAACCTATGTTATTAGGAAATTTGGACAACTTTAGTGTAAATTTGCATAATGTCCTTAATGGGTAATTAAAGTTTTAGAAGAAAACTGGAAGATAAAAAATGCACTGTTTGACAGCTGATTAAAATAGAGAATTATTTCTCTAAAAAAATGCTGATAGCTATGCTATAGCAAAACATGAAGAAAATATGCAAAGATATGGTCAGAAACCAAACAAAAATTAGTATTTTTTGACATAGGATGATTAAGGGCAGGGAAGTAAAACAGAACTCATAATTTCAAAAAACATCTTACATTCTTGAGTCAAATTATTTTGTAATATGAGACTTGGTGATGAGAAAACCACTCTGCAAATTTATAGAATGCATGCTAGGTAACAGATCTACATACTGTCACAGGCCAGAAAAAAACTGACATAATTAATCCATCAATTTCAACCTACTCAATAAAAAAAAAACTAAAGGAAATGAATGGACATGTTAATAGACTTTTAGATGCACTATCCATTCTAACTCTAATAAACAGTTAAAAAAAGTTTAGACTTTCCAATGAACTTCCCTGGAAAGAACCAACATACTTTTGCATTTAAGATTTCACTTCTGTTGAACTGGAATAAGATATGAAAGTGACAGGAGCCTTGACTGACTAAGTAAATGTAAATTTCTCCTTTTAAAGCTGCCTTAAGGCAGGTATACAATATCACTTTCATGAAACGCAGTGGAAGGTTGGAAAAGGAAGACGATGAATTTCAGGAAGCAGCCATTACTGGGATGGGTGAGAAACCAAATGATTGTATGTGATGGGATTCCTAGAGGGATTCCTTACACTTCCGATCTTCTATGGCTTGTGATCTGCCATGCTCCAAGCAGCTCACAAACAAATTACCATCACTTGCAGAGGAAGTGGATTCTCAGCTGAAGGAGAGGCAGCTAAGCTACCAAACAGCACTAAGAGATTTAAATACCTAGAAGCTTGCTAGGAGCCAAGAAGAAATGAGATGCTGATAAAAGTTAATTATCTATCACAGAAAGCCTTGACCCACAATATTCACTGGTGAGCAAGAAAACATGTCAAAATACTTTTCATTTTACATCCCAAGATGTTTTAAGACCAGAGGGTAAGACTGTCCTCCGAAGCACTCAGCCAATAGACTGCAACACTTATGATTACCCTTTTAAAATAATAATTTAAAAACCAAACAAACAGGAACTTGCCTTCTAAAGGCAGGCTAGACTTCAGTTCCATAAGTATCAATAAAGGTAAAACCAAGTTTTCATCTATTTAAGTTCTCATCACAAAAGATTGTAGATTGACTAAACAGTTCATTTCCATACGCAGAATAATACTTTGGTGAGTTTGAAATGTGGTGTTTTTTTTTTTAACCTTAATTTAGTGTTGAATACCAAAAAGTAAAAAGGGAGGGGAGCTGAAATAAAATTTCCCTTTACATTTTTCCTCCACGTCTCTGCTTCTTACCTGAAATGATGGGCAAAGATTTTATCATGCTAAACAGATACACAAAAAAACAAACAACCCTCCAAAAAAACCCAGAAAACAAAACAAAAAACTGTATACATAGAAACAACCCTGTCAAAATACGCCTCACGTGGTGATAAATAATTTGGCTTTTATAAAGAATAACTGAATTTGATATGTAAGATCAGTCCAATGTCCCCAGAGCATGCAAAGTAGGTATCTAGAGACTGACATTAAAGTTTTTTTTGGCATTTCTTCAAGACTGCCATGTTATTCACGATGCTATTTTCCAGCCTGCGTGGAGGTGTTCCCATTTAGTACATCAGAAGCAGGATACCCAGGCACGCGAATCTGAATGGAAGCAAAGCATGCTGAACCCTTAACTAAATGCCGCACTCTCTCCACTTCAGAAGAGGCAAACACCGCCAGCAAAAAAAAAACAACAACAAACTCAATTTCTGCTGAAACAAAAAACGGCAGAGCGTGAAATAGCAGCCTGCCATCAGACATTGGGAGTTTGATTTTCATCAATGGCAGCTAAAACAGCCCTCTCCGCCCACTCCAGTACAGAAAAAAAAAAAGAAAGAAAACAGACAATACCATCTGCAGGCAAGCAGGAAGACAAACCTTGCCAGTCCACTTGCTCCCTCCAGCACAAAACCCTCAGCAGCCTCCGACACCCTTTAGGCTCCATTTCTCTCCCTGAATGCTTCTGATGCTCTGAGTTATTGTATATTCAGAGGGAAACACGGTTCTTTTTAAAGACATTCTGCTGGTGTCACATCATATATTGGAAGAGTTTTCAACCAGAGGGCTCCTGATTGATTTGTTTGGGGTCATGTGGAGGTAAAAGAAAAAGTCTGAAAAAAGAAGCACTTACAAGTGGTGAGTGGCAAGTTCCACCAGCAAGGTGGATGCGTTTTAAAAGCCTCCTCTGTGATGACTACACATAAACGTGCCATGGGCACGCAGTGGTACCTATGCCAAATCAACAGTCACTAGTTGCTTCACAGCTGTTTCTAATTCACCTGTTACAATGCTGAACAAGCTCCTGAAAACTCTGCCTTCGGCGAGAGAGGAAACTCTCCACAAAGAAATGAAAAGAACAGTACAAATAGACACTGCAGCAAGACTAAGGGGAGAGTATGACGGAATAACGAAGACTGATAAAACAAGCAGAAAACATCCTCGGCTAGATGTGATCATTAATGATACCAGAGAAGCATCAGCATGCTTTATAATTATTATATGCATTTGTTCATTGGGCTTCATATATTGATCATAGCATGCTGAATGTTCTGTTGCTCAGTTGTGTCCAGCTCTTTGCGACCCTATGAACTGTAGCCCGCCAGGCTCCTCTGTCCATGGGATTCCCCAGGCAAGAATACTGGAGTGGGTTGTCATTTCCTTCTCCAAGGGATCTTCCCGACCCAGGGATCGAACCCAGGTCTCTGGTGTCTCTTGCACTGCAGGCGGATTCTCTACCGCTGAGCCATCTGGGAAGCCCCCAGAATAAACAATCACCGCCCAGAAACCTCAGCTGTATCCTGCAGACCTGCTCACTGCTCTTCGAAACTGTCAATGTATAATAATGTAACCAGATGCAATTAATAATAATGATGATGGTAATCATTTTAATCATTTGAATCATTAGACAGGAAACATTCACTCGCTTTTCGCCCTGTTACAGGCAGCATATTATTTTCCATTCCACAGATGCTGGGCTTGAATCTGTCTTGCTTTGGCCACTGGACATGAGTGGACCTGACCCAGGCCAATGCTTGACACATGCTTGCACTGTGGGGGTTGCCTTCTCGGTGGACACCATCACTTTGCAAAGGAACATGATCTGGCTACCAACAGGAGGATGGGAATGCGCAGCAGAGGGAAACTCAGTCTGCAGCTTGTGTCCAATACCGTCCTGGAGCGGCTGAGCCATGCCCCGTCCACAGATCCATGAAGAGGAATAATGGTTGCTGTGTCTGCTCGAGTGTTACAGGGGTCTGTTATTTAAGCAGTATTATTTTGACAAGGGTTCACGGAGATAATAGTATTAATAACAATATGATTAACACATCACCATAAATAGTGTCTGTATGTTAAGTGCATGAAAGTGGAAGTATTAGTCGCTCAGTCGTGTTGGACTCTGTGACCCCATGGACTGTATGTAGCCTGTCAGGCTCCTCTGCCCATGAAATTCTCCAGGCAAGAATACTGGAGTGGGTTGCCATTTCCTTCTCCAGGGGATCTTCCCAATTCAGGTATTGAACCTTGGTCTCCTACATTGGCAGGCGGATTCTTTACAATTTGAGCCACCAGGGGGAGGTCCATTAAATACATGGTGTGGGGTGAAATGAAAATATAGAGTTTTCGTTATTGCTGATAGAACATAGTTAAAAACCTTAATCAGATTGAACCATCTTAGTTTTACCCTATCCAACCCTTCTCCATTCACGTAAGTGATGGTGGTTTAGTTGCTCAGATATCTGACTCTTTGTGATTCCATGGACTGTAGCCTGCCAGATTCCTTTGTCCATGGTATTTCCTAGGCAAAAATACTGGAGTGGGTTGCCATTTCCTTCTCCAGGGGACTTTCCCAACCAGGGATCAAACCTGCTTCCCCTCTTTCTGGGAAGCCCTGGTCACATAAGTAGCTGCTGCCATTTCTTAAATATGACATCCCAGCCTCGGGGTCTCAGGCACTAAAGCAGTCACTTTCTATTCGCCTGACTCGTAGAACAATTCCCGTAATTAACTTAATCCTGTTCCTGATAAGGGAATCAAGTCTCACAGAGGTTAAGTAACAGACCACAGAACTAAGAGGCTGCAGCTCTATTCATGCAGGTGCTTCCTTAATTCTTACTATATTTCAGTAAAGTTTTGTTTTTTTCTATTTAAGAATGTTTAAAAGAGGAACACGCCAACTCCACAGGGGAGATATAATGTCTTTTTCACTTTTGTATGTCTTTTTCACTTTTGTCGCTCTGTAGGGACTCATCTGGCCCTGAAATAGCTCTCCCATTCCCACCCCCAGATGGTCCACTTGATAAGGAGAGGCCCCTGGGGATGCCTGAAAGCTCTCTTCTTGCAAAGCAGAAATACCACCTAGAAAATTCCTAAGATAGCAGTAAGTTTTAGCTCAAGAGGATACTTAAGTTTACTTCTTTCATCTACGGTCATTAAGTTAGTTCAATCTTGATAAGGGCTACTACAAAGGAAAAATCTTTTTTCTTTTTTTACTTAAATATACATCTCCCAATGCAGGTGTATTCCCAATTAATCCATGTGCTCAGTCACTTCAGTTGTGACAGACTTTTTGCAAATCTATGGACTGTAGCCCGCCAGGCTCCTCTGTCCATAGGATTCTTCAGACAAGAAGACTGGAGTGGGCTGCCATGCCCTCCTCCAGGGAATCTTCCTGACCCAGGGATCCTCTGTCTCTTGCATTGCATTCGGTTTCTTTATCCACTGAGCCACCTGGGAAGCCCAATTAATCCATGCTATGAACTGAAAAGACAATTCTTTCAAACAATTTTTCTTCCTCACTTCTACATCTTATACATATTATTTAAAAAAAATAGAAAACTCTGAACAGTATCCCATAAACGCTTTTTCTCAAGGTAGCTTTTACAAGGTTCTGATGCAGCGATTAAGTCCTAAGCATAAGACTGTTGCTGCTAAGTCACTTCAGTCGTGTCTGACCCTGTGCGACCCCATAGACGGCAGCCCACCAGGCTCCCCCGTCCCTGGGATTCTCAAGGCAAGAACACTGGAGTGGGTTGCCATTTCCTTTTCCAATGTGTGAAAGTAAAAAGTGAAAGTGAAGTCGCTCAGTCATGTCCGACTCGTAGCGACCCGATGGACCGCAGCCTACCAGGCTCCTCCGTCCATGGGTTTTTCCAGGCAAGCGTACTGGAGTGGGGTGCCATTGCCTTCTCCAAAGCATAAGACTAAACTATCATTAAATTTCTGTAGCTCATATAAACTTTTATCTGATAGATGTCCTAACATGTCAGGGTAGTTGGGCTGCTTCACTGTAGTGGAAACTAAAATAGAGCTAACATGACACTGAGCAAGGATCTTTCAGAACTTTAAGATGTGGTAAAACTAGATATGTTAGGAGTATCAAAATGACCTTGGGAAGATACCAAATACACTAAATATAATCCTTGCATAACTAATAGGATGACATCTCTGTAGTCAATAATATCATGCTTGCAACTAAAAATGTCTGCTCAGCCTAAGAAATGACATCTACAAGGTAAACAGATGGAATTGCATGTAAGGTGACAGATTCTCAGTCAGAATCATCCCAATACTTAGTAGGAATGTCTGAAAAACTATGATTTTTAGTGTCCAAGATTTTTAAAGACAGCAAAATTATTTAATCCTTTGCTGCACATAGGCCATACTCAAAAATGCTTTCTACTAACTGTAGAATTTTGCCCTTCCCTTGATATAGGATTCTTGATGAGTACATTTCCCAGCACACTGTGTATATTAGGCCTGCTAGGAATGCCTCTATCTCTAGGAAAACAAAGTGTTGGAATCAATGTGGCAAATATTAATACTTACTGGTATATATTTGTCTATGAAGTCACTATGTAATAATGCTAATTATGTCACAACACTAAAGTTTTGCTGGGAAGAGCTGTAAAATGCACAAAAAGAGAGAGAATGCACAAAAAACTCACACCAGTTATCCACAGTGGACAACTATCAGAATTTTCCCATATGTGTATCTTCGATCTCTTTTGTCATCTCTGCTTAAGTGTTTTAAAGAAAATTCTGATACCATTGGAATGTGTCTCAAAAAATGTGAACACTTTCTTAAAGAATCACAATGCCATCCATAATACCCCTAATATAATCAATAACTGTTTGGCATTCTGGAAAAACCAATCTATGAAGCTTAAAGCAAGTTTTTTCCCCCATTATAATTTAATCTTTCACAAGGAAAATCATTTCTGTTTCCCAGTGCTACTTTTCCAAAAGGAACAATGAAGAAATGAAAAAGTAATTAGACGAGTCATAATTTCCATTTTCAATTTATCACACATGGAAAGTAATTTGTGTAAGGGATGTATGACTAAGAGAGACATGGTATCAATATGTATATCAAACTCGTAATTAAACAGATAAAGGGAGAGAAGTCATTACTTGAATGTTAGTTTATATTTAGGCTGTAACAATAGCGAATGAAAAATTGTATTCAAACTTCTCAGAGCTCGTTGTCATTAAAAAGCCTATAGGATTGGGGGTGGGTGGGAGGGAAGCTCAAGAGGGAGGGGATATATACATATATACAGTTATGGCTGATTCACATTGCTGTACAGTAAGAAACCAGCATAATATTGTAAAGCAATTATCTTCCAATTAAAAAAAAAGGGCTACAGACGTGAACTATGAAGAACATCCTTTCTCAAGTTAATTTAAATGAAAAAAGTTAACATCATAGTTAATGGTTTGCCTCTTCCTACAGGGTCTTACTCATAATTGTTTGCAAAGGGAAGAAAATTCCAAAAACTGTAGAGAACTGTTGTGTGATTAGATGATGCTCTAACTTCAGTGTTGCCAAAGTATCAAAAGCTAAGAGAAGGAAACCAGCATGGGAACAAAGCAGAGACTGTCAAGTGACTGGAAGTGAAACTATGTACCATGACTCAGTGGCTAGGTGTTCCCCATGGGCTTCTGCTTGTTGGACATCAAGAAACAGGTCATTGAAATACCAAACGCTAAAGAGGGTGTGAAGAAAAAGGAATGCCCCTACACTGTTGGTGGGAATGTAAATTGGTATAGCCACTATGGAAAACAGTATGGAGGTTGCTTAAAAAAACCAGAGTTGACATATGATTCAGCATTCACATTCCGGACAAGTGGGGAAAACTCTAATTTGAAAAGATACAGGCACACCAATGTTTACACCAGTATTACTTAAATACAGTATTTAAATACAGTATTAATTAAAATAGCCAAAACATGGAAGCAACCTAAGTGTCCATCAATGGATGAGTGGATAAAGATGTGATATATATATATATGCAATGGAATACTACTCAGCCATAAAAAGAATGAAATAATGCCATTTGCAGCAACATGGGTGCACCTGGAGAGGGTCATACTCAGTACGACAGCAAGGCTAATATCATATGACATCATTTACATGTGAAATCTAAAATATGATACAAGTGAATTCATTTACAAACTAGAACAGACTCACAGATAACAGGATATAGGATATGGGAGAAGAAATGGCAACCCACTCACGTATTCTTGCCTGGAGAGTCCCGTGGACAGAGGAGCCTGGTGAGCTGCTGTCCATGGAGTCGCACAGAGTCAGACATGACTGAAGCGACTTAGCAGCAGCAGCAGCACAGATATAGAAAACAATATATGATTACCAAAGGGGAAAGCAGGCAGAGGGTTTGGGGTTAGTAGACACAAGCTACTATTTGTTACAAAGTCCAAGCTTGCTCTGCTCACCAGTGAATTGGAAGCGAGGTGTTGAGGCAAAGAAGACAACTTTATGCCAACTGACCAAAAAATGGCACGCTAATGTCTCAAAATAAACATCTTATCCAGGTCTGGATGCCAGATTATTTTATAGAAGAGGGATTGGGGGAGGTAATGAAACAAAATAAAAAGGCCATTGTGATTTAGCCACTGAGTCGTGTCAGACTCTTGCAACCCCATGGACTGTAGGCTCCTCTGTCCATGGAATGTCCCAAGCAAGAATACGGAAGTGGGTTGCAATTTCCTTCTCCAGGGGATCTTCCTGACCCAGGAATCGAACCCAGGTCTCCTGCACTGTATACAGACTCCTGCATTGCAGGTGGATTCTCTACCATCTGAGGTATGAAGGAAGCCCAAAAGGCCACTCATCTTGCAAATATCTCTTAGAATGGCAAGCCTCAGGCAGGGGATGTGTTAATTTCTTCCTTCCTGCCATCTACAGGTGGACAGGGTTTTGAATAAAGGCAGTTCAGTTTAATAGGCTGGCAGAGGGGCAGGATTCTCTGAGGCAGTTCATTCTGTATGGTTATAGTAACAAAAAGAAGGAAAAGCAAGTCAAAGAAAGAGTTACAACATGGAGTTAAGATGGGCTTTTCCCTGCAATACCGTATCTAAAATAAACAATGTACTGTATAGAACACGGAACTATAGTCAGTATCCTATAATAAACTATAAAAGACTATGAAAAAGAATACACACACACACACACACACACACACACACAATAGACCATTGAAACCAGCTAATTTGTTTTTGAACTTAAAGATATAAATCTCTCACCTCAGATCATTAAAACATATTCTGGGGTGAGTTGAATTTTGTCCTCAACTCTCAATTTCATAAGTTGAAGCTCTAACCCTCAGTACCTTTGATAGAAACAATGACTGTATTTGGAGATAAGACCTTTAAGGTAAAACGAACTGGTAAGACATACTTATCTAGTATGACTGGAGTCCTTATAATTAAAGGAAATTTGGATACAGACAGGCACATACACAGCAGAAAGAATACTCGAGGACACAGCATAAGGGTGGCCACCTGCAAGCCAGGGAGAAAAGTCTCAGTAGAAACCAAGCGTGCCAAGGCCTTGATCTTGGACTTCCAGCCTGCAGAACTGTGAGAAAGTAAGTTTCTGTTGCTGAAGCCCCCCAGTCCACAGTACTTTGTTATGACAGCCCAAACAAAATATACTACGTGATGTCGAAAACTCTAAAATTTAGTCATCGACTCCATTCATAATCATCAAATTAGTGTGACTTTAATTTTTCAATAAGTATTAAATAGTTTGTAAATATATTAATATGTATCATATATAAAAACATTCAGTCAGGAAGCGAATTTCCCTGTCATGTACATACATATATACCTATGTGTACGTACTACTAAGTTGCTTTGGTTGTGTCTGACTCTTTGTGACCCTATGGACTGTAGCTCACCAGGCTCCTCGATCCATGGGATTCTTAAGGCAAGAATACTAGAGTGGAAGAAGGCGAGGGTGGGATGATTTGAGAGAGTAGCATTGAAACATGTATATTGCCATATGTGAAATAGATCGCCAGTCCAAGTTTGATGCATGAGACAGGGCGCTCAGGGCTGGTGCACTGGGATGACCCTGAGGGATGGGACGGGGAGGGAGGAGGGAGAGGGGTTCAGGATGGGGAGCACATGTACACCCATGGCTGATTCATGTCAATATATGGCAAAAACCACTACAATACTGTAAAGTAACTAGCCTCCTTGATGAAATTAGCCTCTTGATGAATGTGAAAGAGGAGAGTGAAAAAGTTGACTTAAAGCTCAACATTCAGAAAACTAAGATCATGGCATCTGGTCCCATTACTTCATGGGAAATAGATGAGCAAACAGTGGGAACAGTGTCAGGCTTTATTTTTTGGGGCTCCAAAATCACTGCAGATGGTGACGGCAGCCATGAAATTAAAAGACGCTTACTCCTTGGAAGAAAAGTTATGACCAACCTAGACAGCATATTAAAAAGCAGAGACATTACTTTGCCAACAAAGGTCCATCTAGTCAAAGCTATGGTTTTTCCAGTAGTCATGTATGGATGTGAGAGTTGGACTATAAAGAAAGCTGGTCACCGAAGAATCGATGCTTTTGAACTGTGGTATTGGAGAAGACTCTTGAGAGTCCCTTGGACTACAAGGAGAGCCAACCAGTCCATCCTAAAGGAAATCAATTCTGAATATTCATTGGAAGGACTGATGTTGAAGCTCCAATACTTTGGCCACCTGATGCAAAGAACTGACTCATTTGAAAAGACCCTGATGCTGGGAAAGATTGAAGGTGGGAGGAGAAGGGGACGACAGAGGATGAGCTGGTTGGATGGCATCACCGACTCAATGGACATGAGCTTGAGCAAACCCTGGGAATTGATGATGGACAGGGAGGCCTGGCGTGCTGCAGTCCACGGGGTCACAAAGAGTCAGACATGACTGAGCGACTGAACTGAATTGAACTGAATTAGCCTCCAATTAAAATAAACAAATATATTAAAAATAAAAGAATACTGGAGTGGGCTGTCACTTCCTTCTCCAGGGAATCTTCCCAACTAAGGGACTGAACCCATGTCTCTTATGTCTCCTGAATTGGCAGGCGGGCTCTTTACCACTAGTGCCACTATATATACATAAACATTTGCATGTAGATGTGTATTTCATATACAGATTTTATATGTATTTGTATGTCTATTATAAGCCTGCACACACACAAACGCATTTATTTGAATCAGGTTTCAGTAAGGCTGATGAAAGGACTACCCTAATTCACAAGGTCTCCATTCCCATTTTCTTTTTAAGTTTTTTGCTATTGTTGACGAAACCAGAGCATTTGGCCTACAGCACTTCCCCACAATCTAGATCTTGCTGGTAGTAATTCTATAACGTCATGTAACATGATCCTCTGACCCCTGTGTTTCTTACAAGCTGACAGATCTGGAAGCTTGATCAAATACAGGCTTATTAATTACTTTTTTTTGTCAGGGGAGATTAGTTCACAGATGATGTTCTGTATTCATATGAGAAGGAAATAACAGATTTTCTTTCTTTTAGCGATTGGTGATCTTTGCCTTAGAGACACTATTTCAATAAGGATGCAAATGGAGATAAAAGATTCCCATAATTCCTTCTTCATGTATTAGCTGTCACACTTCTATAAAAAGGAACTTACTCTCATCACCTATTCATATACTTACCATGAAATCAACTATTACAGAAAAAAATAAGACAAAGTCTTTATTATTTTCCTTTATTTAACATTTTCAAATCAGTGACCAAAACAGGTTAGTTCCCCCCCACCCCCACTGCAATCCATAACCTTGTTCATGCTCAAGCTGACCCAACTTGGAGAGACTTTCTGATAAAACCAGTAATCATTGATAGTTATGGTGCTGTGTGGTAGGGCAACAAGATATTCCAAGTCATCTCAAATATCTGTGGACAAAGAATGTCATCTACCATGTCAGTAAACAAAGGATGTTTCTGCCATCAACCACGGCAGCCCCAGCTGTGTACCTGGAGGACCATCAGGATGGAGGAAACCAGGATACTGGCCTTAGATAACTAAGGGGCACAGCCAAGGGATGATTTCAGTGAGCTCAGACTCTTGCATCTTCCCATACATAGAAAAGCGCTAAATTCATTAACTTCAGATGCCTGGTTTTCTTTAATTAACATAATCTTTTGTTGTTTCAACTACCTGGTTTTGGATGGAAAAACTATCCTGGCTCTGCCCTTACTTCTTCACAACTGCCCCTAAGTGCTATTAATATCTAAAAGGCTGTCTCCCAGGCTCATCAGTTCAGTTCAGTCACTCAGTCATGTTTGATTCTTTAGGACCCCATGGACTGCAGCATGCCAGGTTTCCCTGTCCTTCACTATCTCCCAGAGTTTGCTCAAATTCATGTCCATCGAGTTGGTGATGCCATTCAACCGTCTCATCCTCTGTCACCCTCTTCTCCTCCTGCCCTCAATCTTTCCCAGCATCAGGATCTTTTCCAATGAGTCAGTTCTTCTAATCAAGTGACCAAAGTATTGGAGCTTCAGCTACAACATCAGTCCTTCCAATGAATATTCAGGGTTGATTTCTTTTAGGATTGACTGGTTTGATCTCCGTGCAGTCCAAGGGACTCTCAAGAGTCTTCTCCAACACCACAGCTTTTGAAAGCATCAATTCTTTGGCACTCAGCCTTATTTATGGTCCAACTTTCATATCCATACACGACTATTGGGAAAACCATAGCTTTGACTAGACGACGGCTTAAGTCCTTAGTATATCCACTGACTAAAACATAATTCTCAACTATTACATTGTGCATTTTTTTCAGTCAACACACTTCTTGGCATACATGTGAAATCAGCCATTCCTTCAAAGTGGTTCCTTCTGGTAAACCTCAATGTGGACTCCAGGTGTAATCTTGGTTATTTAGCTGGATGATCATTTGTTTTAGGTATTTTTAAAGGATGAATTTAAGAAATCAGCATTTTAAAAATAAATTCACTTGGGAACTTCCTTGGCTGTCCAGTGGCTAAGATTTTGCCTTCCAATGCAGGGGGTGTAGGTTCTAGTTCTAGTTGGGGAGCTAAGACCCCACAAGCCCCATGGCCAAAAAACCAAAACATAAAACAGAAGTAATATTGTAACAAATTCAAAAAAGACTTTATAAATGGTCCACATCAAGACAATTATCGTATACTAATGCATATTTATTGAACCTAGGAAGATAGTACTGATGAAATTATTTGCGGGGCAGTAGTGGAGACACAGACATAGAGAACAGACTTAAGCACACAGGATCGGGTGAGGAAGGAGAGGAAATGTATGAAGAGAGTAACATGGAAACTTACATTGCCATATATAAAAAAGATAGCCAATGGGAATTTGCTGTAAGGCTCAGGGAACTCAAATAGGGTCTCTGTGACAACCTAGAGGGGTGGGATGGGGAGGGAGATGGGAGAGAGGGTCAAGAGGGAGGGGACACATGTATACCTATGGCTGCTAGCTATTTTTGTTTGGCAGAAACCAACGCAATTCTGTACAGCAATTATCCTTCAACTAAAATATAAATTTAAAATTAAAAAATCTTTAAAACAATAAATTCATGTTGATATTTCTGACTCAATTCAAAGTGTCAGGACCTTTTATACAATCATACTGATTTCACACCTCTATCTTCCTTCTCTTGATCAAAAACATGGTCACTTATTTGCTATACCCACAATGATGTGCACAACAGCTCCCAAACTAACAGTGCTACTAAATAAGACTGTGAGAACACTGAAATTTTCTTTTGCCGCCCCCCCCCCTTTTTTTTAAAGATCTTAGAGTATAATCAGCTGAGGCTGTAGAGTTAAACTTCTGTGGTTTTGTATCATTTGAAATGATTCTTCTCTGCTGGTTAGACCAGCAACTAGATATACAATGAGTTCATTTATTTCTTGTATAAGAGTTGCTTTCATTTTATCGATTTTGTTTTATACCTATGTAAAATATGGACATATTTTTGGAGTCAAATACACAAATCACCCTCGTTCCCTCTTAGATAAGCAGTAACACTATTTATTTAAGTATACTTTCCTGGGCAGTGCTGTTTCCACTTCTTTTATTCAAGAGATCTCTCCACAGAAATTTATAGACAGCCCTCATCCCTTTTATAGCCACAAAGTACTTGCTCAGATGCATGTACTATAATCTATTCAACCAGCCCCCAACTTAATATTATCATTTGGTTTGTTCCTGTCTTTAAATTTTACAGACAGCTGCAATGAGCAGCTTTGTTTCTTCCAATAGATTTGTGAGATATTTAATCTTTTTCTTCTAGCCATTTATTTCTCTTTTAATTTTAAAAAAGTGGCTGACATTGTTTCAAAAGGAAGGGAACAGAATACAATAGGGTAGGCTCCTGGCAACTTTTCATGCACTTGTCCACTAAATGAAAGGATCTAGGAATGTTTTCAACAAAAACTACAGAACATTCAACTAATTGACCACAATTTATAATATTCTGATATATTCAACTTGGGTCAACAATAGAGTCTCAGTTTTGTGTGCCTTCATTGTTTTTACAGCAGACTACAGATGAAAATTCTTATAATTCTGAGGTTTTCTTTAAATTCTAAAACTATTTTTAAAACAGCCCTCAATACTGTCAATCAGGTAACCCACACCAGGCAGTGAACAATGCAGATACCACATTCACATGAAATCAGGTGACTGCATATATGAAAACTTTCCAAATTTTAATGATAAAACATTAAGCAAAAAAATAGAATGGAGCATCACAAATTGTGAAATGCATGTTTCATAAAACCCTAACCGACTCCCAAATTTTTCAGACTATATTACGATATCGTAAAAAAACACACAAAAATAGCAGTGCTTTAAAAAGTAGCCATTCCCTTTTAAGCCTGTCATTTCAATGGTGATTTTCTACAAAATAAAAGCATATAGCTTTGTAAAATTCCATTTGTTTCATGAAAAAGGATTTGGACAAAAATCATACCCTCAAATTGTTATAGGGCAATAGCAATGTTGACAATACTTTTCTTACATTTTGAATCTCAACCATTCTACTGGATATTTCATTACTACTGTAAGTGGCTCAGATGGTAAAGAATCTGCCTGTAATGCAGGAGACCCAGGTTCAACTCCTGGGTCAGGAAGATCCCACAAAGAAGGGAATGGCTAGCCATGCCAGTCTTTTTGCCTGGAGAATTCCATGGACAGAGGAGCCAGGAGGGCTACAGCCCATGGGGTCACAAAGAGTTGGACATGACTGAACAACTAACACATAACACAGTCACTATTTGATGTCAAAAATTTTTTTTTATAAAAGTGGGCAGGGAGTCAAGACCCAACAACTAGGGAGGGAGTACGTGGACCAAGGGCAGAAGAACATCCCATTGTTTGGGGGGTGGGTGGGTAGAAGGAGAAGCACTCCTTCTCATCTGAAATAAACAGAAAAGGGAACCTCTGGCAAGTTATTTATGGGGGAGCACACCCAGCACTCTGGCAGATCCCTCTCCCCCATGATGAGGCAGGAAAGTATCATTAAAACATCCTAATAAAAACTTTGCACAAGGGTTCCTTTCTCATCTACATGCAAAACTAGAAGCCAGCAGGAGGCCTATAGCTTCAGAAAGCCATAAAGTGAAGCCTGAACCCAGTAACGATCTGCAGCAGGGTGTCTACTGAGACAAATTCCCTTGGCTAGGACAGATCTGACAGCGAAACTGTCTATGTATAAAACTTCACACCATTTAAGCTACACGTCCCTGGATCTGTAGACAAAACTATCCTCTTTCATGCTTCAAAAAGCATTAACGGGCTTTTCTACATTTTCTTTCTAAAGGAGCTTCCTATGACTATTGGTAATCATTGATATTCTCCAATCTTTAAAAACCACTAACAACACATTAGACTGCCTACCACCAGCCCCAAGGTATGCTATCATTAAGATGGACTTGGGCAAAGGAAAAAGTAATTTAATATTTATTGCCTGCCTGAGAGGCGTTAACAGCCAAAACAAGTTAAAATATATGCTGTCTTTCATTTATTTCTCTAGACATGTCTGGATGAGAAACATCTGGAAATCTTTAAAACTAAGAATTCTGTAAAGAGGGAGAGGGAGAAGGGAGGGGGGATTGTTTCTCTACTATCTCAAAAGGAGACTCACTTCTGAACCTGGGGTTTGTATGGAAGTGATCTCTGGGAATTAGAATAGTTTGCCCCAGTCTTTTCCTTTCACTGGCTTCCTAAGAGAGAAATGTTTCCATGAAATACCACCTAGAGCTTACGGGGATATACCAGAGTATAATGAAGAAGAAAACAAGGAAGGAAGGGTGAAAGAGAGGACGAGAGAGGAAGGAAGGAAAGAAGGAAGGAAGGGGAAAAAAAGAAAGAGAGGAAAGCAAGAAAGGAAGAAAGAAAAGAAATGAAAGAAGAAAACATTTAGAAACTAAAGTAGAAAGAAAGTGAAAGTGTTAGTTGCTCAGTTGTGTCTGATTCTTTGCAACCCCCCTGGACTGTAGCCCTCCAGGCTCCTCTGTCCATGGAATTCTCCAGGTAAGAATCCTGGAGTGGGTTGTCCTTCCCTTCTCTAGGAGATCTTCCCCACCCAGGGATTGAATCCAGGTGTCCTGCATTGTAGGCTGATTCTTTACTGTCTGAGCCACCAGGGAAACCTAAAGCAGAAAAACAGGAATAAATAGGGCCACTTCCCCTAGTTCAGAGATATCTCAAAGAGACCTGGATCTCTCAAGGCTCCAGTGATTCTGGACATTTATTTTTCTCACATTAAGTAAATATTCACTTTATCTTATACTTTGTGTTTTTCTTAAGCAGGGCTTCAGGTTTCTGAATACTTCTGGCATGGTTACCATATTCATTTATTCTTTTCCTTTTCTTCAAACCATTTACCAGAAATGTATTCAGATTACAACCTAGCCTCTCATCCCCTCAGAGGACACTTTGGAATGACTCCCAATAAATTCCACTCAGGGCCTAAGAGTGAGGGGCCTTGAACTTCCAGCTTCCTTAGTTTTGTGATGAACTTGCCTCTGCTGTTTCCTACTCCCTCGGTTTTTTCTGTTTAAGAACCATGAATTTTCAGGTTCCTTCTTGGTTAGCAGCTGCATACCATCATCAGATTTCTCAGACCCACGAATGTCACAAACGGTGTTGTGCTACAACTCAAGTGCTATGTTTGGTGGCTAGTAAAAAACTATAAATTACAGTGACCTCGTTTGTAGCTCATTTCAACACTCCTCAGTCCCGCTCAGAAAGGGAGGTCTTGGGAGGGGAGCCAGACACTCAGCCACTAAGGGATTTATCTCCTGTTGACACTTTACTGTTCAGAGACATGATAAGATCTAAGCCAAGACCAAACCAGGGTCTCAACTCTATTAGGCATCACAATTGAGAATCTATACAACATAATACCCAGATATCATGATGCAGATAATATGTTCATTAAAGGGTATCCAAAACAATGTTTTAATAACAGAAGACATGTTACCCAGAAAGGCACTCGAGTTATATGATAAAAAGAATCCATCCCAGTCAAATGTCATAGAGAAATCCTCTGAAAGGACTGCTATTTTCAAATATAAATGCTTCCCTCTCCTAATATGGAAGAGAGATTACTGTTCTACATTCTCAGACACTGGCTCAAGTGCTAAGAATGCTGGCTACACTGATAATCCCATCATTGTCAACCTCCAAGGAAATCCATGGTCACTTACTACAGAATTGGTTCCTTGTTTTCCCAGAGTGCTGACATTATAAGAGATATTACATCAGTATCTCCATGGCAGTCATTGTCATCATCATCATCATCCCGTCCAATTTGACAATATCAAATTCTGCAGGAGACCATAAGCAAGGGCACCTTAGAGGTATAGGGAGACCTCAAGTCGGTTCCCTGGGTAATGAGGTTATTAGTGCCTCAGAAAAGGACCATCATGAGCATTTATTTCTTATGCGTGTGTGCAAGCTAAGTCACTTCAGTCGTGTCTGACTCTGTGACCCATGGACTGTTGCCCACCAGGCTCCACTGTCCATGGGAATCTCCAGGCAAGAATACTGGAGTGGGTTGCTATTTTCTCCTCCAGGGGATCTTCCCGACCCAGGGATTGAACCTTCGTCCCCTGTGGCTCCTGCATCGCAGGCAGATTCTTTACTGCTGAGCCACCGGGGAAGCCCTTTATTTCTCATAGGCAATGCCAGACTTGAATGTTGTCTGGGTGTTTGAAAAAGATCACAAAGTTTAATTTCACTCTCCATAGGCTCTGATGATTATTCCTTCAGACACATAGTAAATCTCAGGAAGGGGGCGTTCTGGGGCTTTCTGGTTAAAGTAGTGGTGGGAGGTGGGAGGGTTTGGAGCTACAAAGCCCCCCTCCACTTTCCCTACTTCTTCATCACATATTTGAGAGTCTGCTATGTTTCAAGGTTTACATGTCAATTTCTGCCACAACTCTCAATGATAACCATTTGAAAGTACTTAATCACTGGCTTTAAAAGAATTATTTTTAAGTTCAAAATGTTCATCTGAAAATCATAATGCAACTGAATTGAACAGAATAACCTACTTTAGCTGCACACAGGAAAAAGAAAAGACATAGCCAAAGAAGATACTAAATATAAAATAATTTTATCTTCAAAACTAGTTACAAATGAATGTCAAAATGAGATAATGTCATAAAGAGAAACATTGATTTTACATGATTTAAAGTAATACTTTTATTTCCAATTAGAGTATTTTTAGATTGTAAGGTTGCCACCTTTAGAGCAAGAGTTCAAATAAAGGCTCTTATGTTTAATGCATCAACAGTTTTCAGAAAAATTCCTGATCGCAATGCATGGAATTGTATTGACAACCCCCTTTTCCAAATAGACCCCTTTCACTATTCAAAGGCAAAATTCGCCTTTTTTTTTTTTTTACTGCCTATCAAACAGACAAGCATGTAATTAAAACGATTTTATTAATTCTCTTTTCAGTTTAGGTGCCACTGAAAGACTGGTGCTACTCTACTGTTTGAATAATGATTTCTATTATAGTCAACTTGAATCCGAATGGTAAAAGGGATACGTTTTACCACTGGATCAGATGGGAAAAAAAAAAAAAAAATCTGTAAGTTACAAAAATGTTTATTGTCAGAATCTGAAATCCACAACATGAACATATTTAGCATTCAGAAGGTTCAACTCTTGCGGCATTTATATACATGCTTCTCCAATATAAAAGAACTGCCAAAGCTCACAAAATATAAAAAAACAAAGTAAATTTCAACTAACACTTGAAATAAAAGTCTTAAAATAAACGCATTATAGAAATTTAGTTTTCTACTTGGCTCTTTCTTCTCATAAACCAGCAAACTTTTAAAAACAAAACCTCATAAACTGGAGGGGAAAAAAAAAAAACTATAAATGTACTAACAAGTAGATTGCATGGATTTATATACTTCCTGGTAATGATATTAACCAGAAATTTATTTTAAAAATTCACAGACTCTGAAAGCGAGCCTTAGTAAACTCATAATGCATATATTTCTGTGTTTATATTTTTGGTTTTGTTGGTTCCTTATTTTTAGTGACACTCACAATTTTTCATACCTTTACTGTGATATAATTCACACATTATACAATTCACCCCTTTAAAGTATACAATTCAATGGACTTTGTTGTATTCAGAGCTGTACTTACATTATCACAATCAATTTTATTTTTTTTAAGATTTTTTTGATATGGACCATTTTTAAAATCTTTATTGAGTTTGTTACACTATTGATTCTGTTTTATGTTTTGGTTTTTTGGCCGCAACCCATGTGGGATCTTTGCTCCCCAAATAGGGATCAAACCCAGACCCCGAGCACTGGAAGGTGAAGTCTCTACCACTGGACCACCAGGGAAGTCCCACTGCAATCAATATAAAAAAAAATTATCCAAAAAGAAACTGCACCTCTTGGCCATCACCTCTCTTATCACCCTCAGCCCAACTCTATCACCCAACCCTAGGCCATCTACTGACCTACTCTCTGCCTCTATAGGTCTACCTCCCTTAGAAACCTTCATATAAATGGAATATAAGGTCCTTTGTGACTGGCTTCTTTTACTTAGCGTAATGTTCTCAAGATTCATCCAGGCTGTATAGTTATCAGAACTTCATTTCTTTTTGTGGCTGAATGATATTTTAGATGGCTATACCACACTTTATGGACCCATTCATCAGCTGGTAGACATCTGGGCTACTTCCAACTGACAACTTTTTAAAATAGCAAGTCTTACCTTGTTTTACTTTCTTGACTAATGATATTCATCCTATCAAGCTCTATAAAGCATCCTGTCCACAAAGTAAAATAATTTACTTTCTGTTGACGATTATGGTCAATGTACTAAATGTCCTTGAGAATCTAGGTGTAATAGTTAAAACCAAGACTATCCACCTTATTGGACTCACTGGAAAAGACCCTGATGCTGGGGAAGATTGAAGGCAGGAGGAGAAGGGGACACCAGAGGATGGGCTGATTGGAGGGCATCACCGACTCGATGGACATGAGTTTGAACAAGCTCCAGGAGTTGGTGATGGACAGGGAAGCCCGGTGTGCTGCAGTCCATGGGGTCACAGAGTCGGGCATGACCGAGAGACTAAACTGACTGACGGATCCACCTTATACTGGCCTCAGTTTTCTCATTAAGAAACGATGGATTGTCTAGTAATGGTGAAATAAAAATTACTTCTGAGTTTCAAGTTTTAGGAATCTAGAAATTGATTCTCTGCCAAGGATTTCATTGGCTAAATGCATCCAGAAACAGAGGACAAAGGAGCCCCACTGGTTTGGTTAGGTCTGGAGGAGTGAAGAGAAGATCCTTCGTCCCCAAGGGCTTCACACAACATTTCCAATTTTGAAAGCTAAGAGCAGAAGAGGAAACAAAAATATCAGGGTTGCTTGCTGTAAGTTTTCAACATTACGAGCAAGGATGGTGGTTATTTATAAACACAAAGAATGTTCCAGAGAGTCCAAATGATAAGTAGTCAGTGTGCATTTCTGAGGCTCCAAGTAAGTGAAATTAACAAGTACACACATACAAACATTGGTAATGTCACTATCATGACCACTTTGAACAATCTGAGAAGGAACACTCAGATAAATGCTCTCAACCAGCACAAAACTTATCAACAAATTAAAAATAAACCGACTTTACTCATACGGCCGATAATGCAGACACTTGGTATTAAAAGCAGAAGTGTTAACAGCATGACCAAAATAGCTTCATTAAGCCTTGTGGCAAGGTTATGACACCTAATGTTCATACATGAAGACAATGGCATTAGCTACTATCAATCAGTAGCAGAAGCTTTAAGACTAAACTTGGTCTTAAAAAGGTTGACAAGAAATGCCCTCTAGCTAAAGAGCTGTAGGGCCAAGAACTAACTCATCATGGTGAACTACATCCCAGGCTGCTCCATTAACTAGTGACTAATTTGACACAATCTGATAGGCACCAGGCTGGTGAAAGGCTGTTCAACCTGAAATCTGTTTAACAACATAAAAAACTTACATTAAATTAGAAAATGACAAGTCATTCCCTACCATATAATAAACTATCTTTATTCTTCCTCTCTCTTGCTATTTTTGGAGAATAGTCATGTATTACTTAAGGGGCATATGCCTGGATATTCCCTTAATTCTGAGACTAAGTCTGATAAATGATTGAATTATTTCTGTTTACCATATGAAGTAGAACCACCATGAAAGCTCACTCAGAACAATCATTTTGAAATTATAGTAATCTTGACACATATTTTTACTTGGGAAGATGCACGTTATTTCAGAATTTATGCAAAAAATTTTTCTATATATCTTTACAGTAAGTATTTTCAATTTTGGAAATTTGATAACACTGACACTGTAATGCTACCCTTTGCTTGTCTTCTTAATGTAGAATGTGACATGCTCTTTAGAATTTTTTCAAGGCAACAATTTAAAAAAGGTCTATATGATTATTCTTTCCGTGGAAAAAAGAGTCAGTTTTTTTCTGAACCTCCAATATTACTCCCACGCAATGGAAACTGAATTTCATTCTTCCCAAAGGAACTATCTTCCTCATTTTGTCCTCCATCTGTAATAGTAATCCTATTTTTTCATTCCAAGTGTCTGAAACCAAGAGACCCACTAACAACCCACTCATCCAGGGTACCTTTCAGATGGACAGCCTTAAGCACTCCTCCCTAAGATCCTAAGGATAAAAGACATCCAATATCTTATCTGAAGATGAGTGGTTCTCAGCCCCTGAGCTTCCATAAGCTTATCTGATATCTGATAGTACAGTACACGGGGTTTCCCTGGTGGCTCAGCTGGTAAAGGATCTGCCTGTACTGCAGGAGACCCCAGTTGGATTCCTGGGTTGGGAAGAAGATAGGGGAAGGGGCAGGCTACCCACTCTAGTATTCTTGGGCTTTCCTGGTGGCTCAGATGGCAGAGAATTCACCCACAATGTGGTAGACCTGGGTTCAATCCCTAGGTTGGTAGGATCCCCTGGAGGAGGGCATGGCAACCCACTCCAGTATTCTTGCCTGGAGAATCCCCGTGGACAGAGGAGCCTGCCCAGTTCATGGGGTCCCAAAGTGTTGGACACAACTGAGTGACTAAGCACAGTACAGGACAACACAGCACACACGTAAAGAATAAGCTGCCCCACCAGAACGTGAGATACATGGAGACAACGACCATCGTTCATGTGGGGGTGGAGTCGCCCCCATAAACAGCCTGAACTATGTTCACCGTTGACCATCCAACTTATCTGGATGCATCTGGAGAACGAGGTACCTCACTCTCCATTTGACCTTGAAAACCCCTGAAGGTCCCATTTCCCTAGAGGCTCTATTAAAAAATGTGATACACAAGCAGTGTCCCAATAGGGAATAATGCAAAAAAGGGAAGGTCTAGTTTAAGGCCTCCAGTGCATCCCCAACCACAGGAAGCCAGGAGGCAAGGTGGGGGTGGAAGGATTGGAGGAGGGGCGTGGAGCAGAGGATAAGAAACATAGTGACCAGCCACACAGCTAACCCCATATACACAGGATCAGAGATGGGAAAACTGGGATGTGGTTGGGGGACATGGCTTTGAATTAGGCAGAAACTCTGAAGATCAAGAACATTTACACTACATCTATCTATATCGATCCATCTATAATCTATTTATCTATAACCTTCTCTTTATCTTCCCTACCTCAGATGGTAAAGAATTTGCCTGTAATGCAGGAGATCTGGGTTTGATCCCTTGGTTGGAAAGATCCCCTGGAGAAGGAACTGGCAACCCACTCCAGTATTCTTGCTTGAAAAATCCCATGGACAGAGGAGTCTGTCGGGCTACAGTCCATGGAGTTGCAGAGTCAGATGCAACTGAGCAACTAACGCTTTCACTTTCACTTTCTCTGTATCTATCTTTCATCTATCTATAATCTTCTCTATATAAGGCACCTTGGCAAGAGTAAACATTGCAGGCGAAGTATAGTATTTGCAGCTATTGTTCTGCCCTCTTACAACCCCAACTATAACTACTGCCTTCATCATTTATAAAGTGGTTTCATAGTAATTATCTTGAGTCTTATTACCAGCAAAGAGAGGTAGGTATAATTACCCTACTCAGTTGTTAAGGCTGGGAAAAGTGTATAAAAGTTGCTAAGGTTCTTGTGCATTGGCGCAGAGGTGGGCTTTGCAGTGGGGGTTCACTGACCACCACCACCCCCACTCCAGTCAAGGGGTCATTCCATCCTGCAGCAAGAGATAAGCTCCACCAGCCCTGGGAGCAGCCATGGCCCAAAGGCAGAGAGCAAAGCATGGAGCTAGGGCATCTGCGAAGAGAACTCCACTGGTCCAGCCTCTGTTCTAAAGCTGGACCACTCACTAGACCAACCTCTGCAAAATAAAAAAGGCTTGACTTTCTCTGATGCACATAGGAATCTTCTGGAACATCTACGGTGGGTGGAGCACTGAAAATACAGTACACCTAGTCTCAGCGTTCACAGCGCTCCTGGCCTAACTGGAGACAACCAAGTGTAAACAAGCAATTAAACATCCTAAGATAAATGTTTCAGGAGAGATAGCATAGGTAGAGAGGTGAAATTTCAGGAAATGGTCAAAAAGCACGCCACGCCGCTAATCATGAGCAATCCATTAGTGGTAGGATTCGGATTAAATTACAACTAGATTTTATGTTATTTATTATTCATGAGACATTCTGTTTTCCAATTATTTTTTTTCCCTCCTCCACATTAGCCCACCCATCTTAAAGCCTCCAGCATTAATTTGATTTCCCGCCAATAATTTGAAGATAATGATTTGTGTCTTGGTTCTGTCTGCATGGATCTTCCTCTGATAATTTGGAGAGAAAATGATGTGTGTCTCCCCTCTTTTCAGACAGTGGCCTTAGGGATTTTATTCATCGTGGGGGCAGGGCTTGAGCATTTTCTGACAGATTTAGGGAACAGGAAGACAGAAATCCAGAACTGAACAAATCTGTCAAACTCATTTTCTTGCAGGGTTTTCTGCCAATTTTTGCTCCTTCCCCCTCCTCCCTTTTTGGGGAAAATATGCATTTCCCAGTTCCTAAAGGAACAGACTAAAAATGTGCTAGTGAGCAAAAAAGCAGGTGTGTACAACCTGGAAGGTCATCTCTGCTCCCCGGAGAATGAAGCAGAAAGTTAACAAGGGCAAGTGAAGGAGCGAAAGAAACAGGGACAGACGGACAGAAACACATCTGTCCATAACCATCACTTCATCATCAATGCCTTCACAACAGAACACTGGGGACCGAGGCTACCTCACCTTCCTGGGACTGCAGGACTCTGACTCACCCTCCCCTTATGCTCCCATTAGCTTGAAAGCAGGCAGGGAATTAAACCTCTTTTACTGCTAAATAATTAAGAAACCGCTGGCATTCTGACAAGCTGGTGTGCATTTTCTTAATCAGCAACCAACCCGAGTAATTTTGTTTATAAGCTACTTAAGATAAATCCTACCACTTAAAAATTCGAGATGAGCCTATGTACGCTATCCATTTCCTTGAAGTAGTTTGAAGAAGGCTTTCCCCCCTCATTCTCCCTCTTCATCTCGGGGACTTCACTAGTAACCCTAAAGGTGGTAAGAAAGATGCCTATGGTAGTTCCATCATCATTAGAAAGAGGGACTAGTTTTATACAACTTCTTATCAGTCAATTCCCCTTCTAAGATTCTAGATTCAGTCCTTAATACTCATTGGAAAGACTAATGCTGAAGCTGAAAGTCTGATACTTTGGCCACCTGATGTGAAGAACTGACTCATTAGAAAAGACCCTAATGCTGGGAAAGACTGAAGGCAGGAGGGGAAGGGGACAACAGAGGATGAGATGGTTGGATGGCATCACTGACTCAATGGACATGAGTTTGAGCAAGCTCTGGGAGTTGGTGATGGACAGGGAAGCCTGGCGTGCCGCAGTCCATGGGGTCGCAGAGAGCTGGACATGAACTGAGTGACTGAACTGAAGATTCTAGGAATTCACTAGACAATAGGGATTATGATACTGCTTTTGATAAAGTCACCAATGACCACTTAATTGTTGAAGTCAATGACTCTGTAGAGAGCTTGTCTTGAAACACACAGCCACATATGAAACCTTGAATCCCTTATACCCTTGACCTTAAACTTGCACCCACCCACCCACAACCTAGTGTTGGTTAATAATTTTCTCCAGTTCCTCTCCCACTTTTCTGCCCTTTTATTACTTCTTTCTTCTCTCTCTTTCATATAGGAGTGCCCCAGGGCACTGGCTGAATCTCCTTTGTTGTTGTTCAGTCCTTAAGTCAAGTCCAACTCTTTGAGATCCCATAAACTGCACCATGCTAGGCTTCCCTGTCCTTCACTATCTCCTGGAGTTGGCTCAGACTCAAGTCCATTAAGTTGGTAATGCCATCCAACTATCTCGTCCTTTGTTGCCCCCTTCTCCTCCTGCCCTCAATCTTTCCCAACTTTAGGTCTTTTTCAATGAGTCGGCTCTTTCTGTCAGGTGGCTAAAGTATCAGAGCTTCAGCTTTAGCATCAGTCCTTCCAATGAGTATTCAGGGTTGATTTCCTTTAGGATTGACTAGTTTGATCTCCTTGCTGTTCAAGGGACTCTCAAGAGTCTTCTCCAGCACCACAGTTCAAAAGCATCAATTCTTCAGCACTCAGCCAACTCTCACATCCACACATGAAAAGAGACCTTTGGCTTGTCCAACCTAATGACCTATGTATCCCCGGGCTAGCCTTATGTAACCGCCACATTACATACCTTCCAGTTTCTATGCAGCGTCTGCATCCACGTGACTCTCTTTCCTTTGTGAGCTGACAAAGACCTACTCAACCTTGCAGACTCAACCTGTCACAAGTCTTCTCCTCCATCCTCATCACAATTTGGCATCATGACTTGTTAACTGTCTGTCTAACCCACCATTTCCAGCAGGTCAGGGACTCCATCCTTCTAGTTAACTATCCGACTCCTCTGGAATTTAGCAAGTAACCAATAAAGAGTTCTGAACAGATGAGAAGGTCATATCTAAATGAAAGAGACTAAATCCAAACCAAACCAATAATTTTCCATAAAACTTTTACATGTAGCATGAGGAGAACCTTTCTAAACTTTATATTTTCCATCACAATGTATCATCCTTCAAGCAAAAGTAATCAATAAAAAGACCTTAAATATTACATCTTTAACCAGTCATGCATTGATATACATTAAGGATGCTTCCATGTCTTGATTATTGTAAACAGTGCTGCTATAAACACTGATGTGCATGTATCTTGTTGAATTAAGAGTTTACAATGGAATACCACTCAACTATAAAAAAGAATGCAATTTGCAGTCATATGGATGGACCTAGAGATTATCATACCAAGTGAAGTTAGTGAAACAGAGAAAGACAGATCAAATGATCATGTATATTTGGAATCTAAAATATGATACAAATGAACTTACTTACAAAGTAGAAAGAGACTCACAGACGTGGAAAACAAATTTACAGTTACCCAAGGGAACAGGGTAGGGGAAAGATAAATTAGGAGTTTGGGATTAGCAGAAACAGATTACTATACAGAAAATAAACAACAAAGTCCTACTGTGTAGCACAAACTATATTCAATATTTTGTAATAACATATAATGGAAAAGAAAATGAATATATATATATGTGTGTATATATATATACATATATATATATATATATAACTGAATCACTTTGCTATACGTCAGAAACTAACATAAGTTAGAAAAGAAAAGAAAGATAGTGCTAAGTCATGTCCAACTCTTGACCTATGGACTGATGGACTACAGACCTATGGACTGTAGTCTGCCAGGCTCCTCTGTCCATGGGATTTTCTAAGCAAGAATACTGGAGTGGGTTGCCATTTCCTTCTCCAGGGGGTCTTCCTGACCCATGAATTGAACCCAGGTCTGCAGCATTGCAGGCAGTCTTTACTGACTGAGCTAGGCAGGAACAACATAAGTTAACTATATCTCAAAAAAAGAAAACTCAAAAAGACCTTAAAAAATTTTGCTCCCAAGGCAGTAATTTATGCTCTGTGCAAAGTCATATTTGAACATGAGTGGTATCAGTAATTCAAAATAAAAATTCAATGTGCAAAAGCAAGTGAACTCTAGTTGGATTCATGGATCACACACAAATCCACACACGTGGGTTATGTGTGTGTATACTTATATACACATATGTATACTCACACACACATACTCAGCTAGAGTTCCTATTAGTATCAGAGCTGTCGGTATATTAATAGTCAATAATCCTACATAAATTATATAGATGGTGACACAGAGTATTTTTTTTAATAATCATTTTAGAGATGCATATAAGCCAGCGGGTACTATAAGAATATCAGTGAGAATCAATTATGCCCTGTAATTTGCATTACATTTCCTTCAGTTCTCCAGTGTAAACAAGTCTTCTCCCAAATAGCCCTATTAGTAAATGAAATATTTACCACATTGATAAATTTGCCACAAAATTTTCTGACCAAAAAATGTTTTTCTAATGTAGAAAACTTCATTTCACAAGGCTTTTATTTCATATCCTTGGTTAAGGTTCACATAGAATGGTGGCCTTTAACTAGTTTAATAGGCACGTTTTCTACTGACATCTTTTAAGGTTTTATATTTTAAAAAATCAGCATAAATACAGGACCTCTAAGTTGGTTGTTTTTCTTTGAAAAGTATAAATCAAGCTCCGGAAGCTCTAGAAAACAAAGACATCGCTTTAAATTCTGCTTTTAAAACTGACCCTGAAAATGAGTCTTTAGATCTTTGTATCTTTTAAGGTGGGGGCTGACCTTGGGCCTTCTTAGCTTACCAAAGGCAGATGACAGTGCCCCTCTGCTGAGAAGAGTGCCACTCTGTTGTGAAGATTATAATAAATGGGAAGCATTTGACATGGTACCCTCTGCATCATAAAGTACACCATATGTATTTACAGAATTAATAAAGAAATAAAGCTATTGGTGGGGGTATTACAGACTCTATAATCAAAATAGATAACCAACAAGGACCTACTGTATAGCACATGGAACTCTACTCAATATTATGTGACAGCCTGGATGGGAGGGGAGTCTGGGGGAGAAGGGATACATGCATATATATGGCTGAGTCCCTTCACCTGAAACCAGTAAACCATTGTTATTCGGCTATACCCCAATACAAAATAAAAAGTTTAAAGTTAGGGGGAAAAAAAAAAAGAAAGTCCCTGAATTCAAAATCATTTGCCACTAGTCATGTGACCTTGGGAGGTATTACTCAATATGTCCAAGATACGGAGTCCTAATCTACAAAAGAGGGATAACAAGATGACCTGGCTCCCAGGGTTGCTGCAAGATTCAATGAGATAGTGCCTATATTAGCACACTACTTAGCCATCCATCCTCTTATTATTTCTACTGTATTAATTTCTTTAGCCTATTGGAGGTGATAGAGGGGCAGTCAGATGTGCCCAAACAATTCTGGGAAACCAAAAATTCTCCCTCTACAAGAACTTTAAAGTTAAATTTTGTTTTTAATTCAGCAAGTTAGTAAGAGTATTTGATGCCCATCTGTGTCCACATGTACAAAGAAATACAAAGCAGTCATGGAAAGGTGGACTTGATAAGCATATGCTACTCTCTTCTCAAGCAAAAGTCAAATGTTCCTATGCCATGCTGTACGAAGTTCTGAAATAGTCTGAGTGAGGAAAGTTGGTTGTCATATATAACACGGGCATATATGAAAACACCAAACCCCCAAGCATTACATAGACACGTTCTGTGTAATGTTTGTTTCAACAAAATGGCATCATCCGTGATACTGAATTAACATTCCAGTTTCAACTTTAATGGCTTTTTAGTTTGCTGGTGTGGGTTTAAAATTACTTTGCCTTTGTGAGCCATGGGTTATAAGAAAGACTTAACTAGTTTCATATTTTCCATGTTGTAACTAAAAGGCTAGAATTTAAATCTTCAGTGAAAGAGCCCCCTTTTAAAGTTTCAAGCTTGAGTAAGTGTTTTTAGGAAATGCATCAATGAATTCATCAGATCACTCACAAAATTATACCCAAACATCTTTACCAATCTCTGATAGATGAAAAAGCAAAGAACTGGGAAAATTAAATGAGATGATGCATGAGAAATGCTCTATATGGTACCTGTCTCCTGTTCTTAATAAAGTTTTGTCATTATCATTATATTACGATCATTAGTATAATCACCAGTCATCATTACCTATAGACACATCTATTCATCTTCTACTGTAAGAAGGAAACCTGGGTGCTATTTGCATTAAGTAGCCAAATTGGCAATAAATGTTCATTTTATCTTTCCTATTTTAGATAATCACTGTTTTCTGGTACATTGGCCACTCTGCTGTTCTAAGTATGTTCAAACTGGGAAAAACCAACGAGTGAGTAGCATTTTATTCTACTTGCTAATAGTGGAGTCATAATCTTAGAATAAATATTAAGTGAATGAATCAGAGATTTCAGAATCTTCAAATTGACTAAAATGGAAATTTGTAAAGGAAGATGCTATCAAACCAGAAATTAAAACAAGATTGAAATAAGTCCCTCTAGTAAAGGAAATCATCAGTATAAGGACATCCAAAAATGTCTGTTTCTGTTACACTAAAGCCTTCTATCAGAGTGCCATCTGAAAACCTGGAAAAATCATTATCTTTTAACTTCCTCTAAAATTCAACAGAAAAAAAAATTTAGAACAAATTGCAAACATCTATTGTGTTTTAAAAGAAAAGTAACATTTGTTATCACTAACATTGATTCTCCTTCTATAAAGAAGAAACTTTGCAAAATTCTAGACACTAAATCAAATCTGTGGCCACTGCAAGGGAGATTCTCATTGGTTATCAAGTTCAAGACAGATTAGGCTGCATTCAGAGAACACAAAAGTCGGATACAAGTTTTGTACCAGGAGACATCCATACCATGACATATATACTTCACTACTCACAAACTGTTCTTGCACATAGAATACATTACATTCCTTTTGCATTTCCCCTTGACATGAAAACACAGTTTTCAAAAGATGTGCTTTCCAAGACCCACTTTATGCTTTCTAAGACCCACTCAAGACGCACTCTGGGCCCCAGAACCCTCCAGATTAACTAAAAGGATTCTCAGAGCTGAAGGAATTGTCCAGGTCGTCTTAAGCTCCCTGACTTGGGCGAACACTACACTTCCTCAGTTCAGACATGGATGATGCTCCCAAGGGTCCTGGAGACGCAGAGCGTGGCAGGGCGCTGACAATGAGGGGCAAACACACCAAGACTTCATAAAGGGTGATGGAAAATCACTGCCTCTAAATTAATATCATTTACAGTAGGATTGGAGAAGCACACGTGTAATCATAATGAATGAATGTAAAAGAGGTGTTTTACTGCTTATGTACGTGTGCCCAATAAACAGTGTTGGGTCAGCCAGCTAACCTAACCACTTAGGAGAAAATAAAGCTTGATCCTCCCAAAAAAATTTTGTACATGGAAATTGGCAATGCTCACATACAAATGAGACAGAGAATTATTAATGGATTTCTTGATTCATTAACGCCTTGGAAAAAAAGAGGAGTTTCTGCACTTCAGCAATAGGAAAGGAAGAGCATTGAGGAAGGAGTTATGGAAAGATAGGTGTAGGTAGTAGAGGCCATCGCTGGTGACTGACTGGGCCAGTGGGCTAAGGGAGTGGAATGATGTTACTGCTGGCTTCAGGTCACAGTGCTTCCTGACCTTACCTGCCTGCCTCACCTCTGAGCTCCCCGCCTTTCCTCACATCTCATACCTCAGCTACACAAAATTCCCCCTTCCAGTACAGTAAGTCCCCTACAGGCGAACATGTTCTGTTCTGAGAGTGCAATTGTAGATCCAATTTGTTCATAAGTCCAACAAAGTCAGACTGGGTACTCAAACTAACACAATAGCTATATAGTACTATATTGTGATAGGTTTTTAATACTTGTCACACAAATATTACATAAACAGCAAACAAAAAATAAAGAAAACATTTTTAATCTTACAGTACAGTATCTTGAAAAGTACAGTAGTACAGTATAACAGTTGACGCATCTTAACAATACCAGCTGTATCATCCCTGCTTTTACACTTGCTTCTAGACATCCTGGGCTTGAAATAAAGATACTGTATTACAGTACTGTATCCAGTGTGGTACAGCAAAGTACACAAACGCATAGCCACTTGCAGAGGATGCATGCACATGACACTGTCCACCAGACACGTGAACCAATATATGTAACTGGCATTACATATGAACACAGGTTTGCATCTTTGAAAGCAGGCAACTTGAAGGTTTGCATGTAGGGAATTGACTGTACTGTGTTCTTTCAAGGACTCATGCATTTGCACATGGAGTTTTTTTTATCTGAAATACCTTTCTGCAGTGGAAGAACCCCTACTCATCGTTCCAGACCCTAGGAAAACATTCCCATACATCCACAGCTTTCTGTACCCTTCCCCCGCTTTCATCCCATAAAAATGCCTCCAAAGCCCACTGCTCACTCTTCCCTTGTGTGCATGCTTATTTCCCACAGGACTGAGCACCAAATCTGGGTTAATTTAGAATGGGGCATTTCCTCTAGACATTCATTCATCAGTCTGCCACATACGAATCAGAATAAAGCCCACCTTGAGCTGCAATGATTTGTTTACCTGGTTTTACTAGTGGACCTTCAGTTCCTTAAGCCTATAGCAATATTTCTTATTTATCTTGGCATCTAGCAACATGGTAAGTGCTCAACAACTATTTGCAAAATAAATAATGAAAATAGTCTAACATTTAGCTACTTATATTAAGATTCCTTCTCACACATAATTTTCAGCTTTTATGTTGTATTTTTTTTCAGTTGAGACTTGGCTTAATTTCTCAAAGTAAAGATGTAGTTCAAAAATAATTCACCTCTTCCTTCTCCTCCATAGGTGAAGATGAGCCATATTTCTCATCTACATTCCCTTGTTCTCTAAGCACTCTTCCTATTCCTTTCTTTAACTTCTCCATTAATTCTTAAAATATGGCAAAATAGCCAGAAGATAATACTTTTACAATAGAGGCACAGTAAAAGGTTTACATTATTTCCCATCTTGTGTGAGTCAAAGTCTAGCTTGTATAAAATCAAATACATATTTAGCTGAATTTGATTATTTGTTGTTCTATCACTATGAACAAAGCTAGTGGAGGTGATGGAATTCCAGTTGAGCTATTTCATATCCTCAAAGATGATGCTGTGAAAGTGCTGCATTCAATATGCCAACAAATTGGGAAAACTCATCAGTGGCCACAAGACTGGGAAAGGTTGGTTTTCATTCCAATCCCAAAGAATGGAAATGCCAAAGAATGTTCAAACTACCATACAATTGCATTCATTTCATTTCAGTTCAGTTCAGTTCAGTCGCTCAGTCGCGTCTGACTCTTTGCAACCCCATGAATCACAGCATGCCAGGCCTCCCTGTCCAGAACCAACTCCCGGAGTTTACTCAAACTCATGCCCATCGAGTCGGTGATGCCATCCAGCCATCTCATCCTCTGTGGTCCCCTTCTCCTCCTGCCCCCAACCCCTCCCAGCATCAGGGTCTTTCCCAATGAGCCAAATCTTTGCATGAGGTGGCCAAAGTATTGGAGTTTCAGCTTCAGCATCAGTCCTTCCAATGAACACCCAGGACTGATCTCCTTTAGGATGGACTGGTTGGATCTCCTTGCAGTCCAAGGGACTCTCAAGAGTCTTCTCCAACACCACAGTTCAAAAGCATCATTCATATGCTAGCAAATAATGCTCAAAATTCTCCAAGACAGGCTTTAACAGTATGTGAACCAGGAACTTCCAGATGTTCAAGCTGGATTTAGAAAAGGCAGAGTAACCAGAGATCAAATTGTCAACATCCATTGAATGATAGAAAAGGCAAGAGAATTCCAGGCAATTCCTTCTTGAATTGAAGGAACTGAAGGCTGCTTCATTGACTACGCTAAAGCCTTTGACTGTATGGATCACAACAAACTGTGGAAAATTTTTCAAGTGATGCGAATACCAGACCACCTGACCTGCCTCTTGAGAAACCTGTATGCAGGTCAAGAAGCAGCAATTAGAATTGGACATGGAACAACAACAGGTTCCACACTGGGAAAGGAATATGTCATGGCTATATACTGTCACCCTGCTTATTTAGTTTCTATGTAGCATCAAGCAAAATGCCGGGCTGGAAGAAGCACAAGCTGGAATCAAGATTGCAGGGAGAAATATCAATAACCTCAGATATGCAGATGACACCACCCTTATGGCAGAAAGTGAAGAGGAACTACAGAGCCTCTTGATGAAAGTGAAAGAGGAGAGTGAAAAAGTTGGCTTAAAGCTCAACATTCAGAAAACTAAGATCATGGCATCCGGTCCCATCACTTCGTGGGAAATAGATGTAAAAACAATGGAAACAATGGCAGATTTTATTTTCTTGGGCTCCAAAATCACTGCAGATGATGACTGCAGCCATGAAATTAAAAGACGCTTGCTCCTTGGAAGAAAAGCTATAACCAACCGAGGCAGTGTATTAAAAAGCAGAGATGTTACTTTGCCGACAAAGGTGCTTATAGGGCAAAGCCATGATTTTTTCTAGTAGTCGTGTATGGATGTGAGAGTTGGACCATAAAGAAAGCTGAGCACCGAAGAATTGATGCTTTTGAACTGTGGTGTTGGAGAAGACTCTTGAAAGTCCCTTGAACTGCAAGCAGAACAAACCAGTCAATCCTAAAGGAAATCAATTCTGAATATTCATTGGAGGGACTGATGCTGAGACTGAAGCTCCAATACTCTGGCCACTTGATTCAAAAAGCCAACTCATTAGAAAAGACCCTGATGCTGGGAAAGATTGAAGGCAGGAAAAGAAGGGGACAACAGAGACTGAGATGGTTGGATGGCATCACTGACTCAATGGATAGGAGTTTAAGAAAACTCTGGGAAATGGTGAAGCACAGGGAAGCCTGGCGTGTTGCAGTCCATGGGATCGCAAAGAGTTGGACATGACTAAGCAACTGAATAACTGCAGAACAACATAGCTGTGTGTTTCCCCTGATGCAAATTATCTTGCTTTTTAATAGATCACGGCTTTAAATCCCATACTCCCAATAAATATTTCTTTTTTTCCCTTTGTAGGATCAATTTACTTAATAAAAAAAAAGATGCTCTGGTTAATGGCTTAAAGTGGAAAAGATTCCTAATTCCAGTTTTGTTATTAAATCAGAGGCAAGACGTTGCATCCTTAAGGAAAACCTCTGTCAACCAGATCACATCCCCAAACCACAGCCCTGCACTGTTTAGCGATGCCCTAAGATCAAGACTTTAACTCTTGCAGACACAGCAGATAATCTTTTTAAAATGTGAATTATGTTTTTCCAGAGTAAATGTGTCATGTGATCACAGAGATTTAAATGATCTTTAAAAACTGGCTCATTAGTTTAGATGTAATAAAAAATAAACTTTTAGCGAAGGGAAACACGGAGTCAAAAAAACGATCTTCCTACATCTAACATATAAACTGATGTTCTCTAGCACGAATTTACCCAGGGTCTAATTCAGGGACTCTGAGGAGTTCTCAGTGACTAGTGACAGATACAGATTCCTCAGGGCTAATATTCAGAAGAGAAGGAATATTCTGGTAATTAATTTACCAGAAGGTGGAAGAAAGACAAGGCCCTGAAGGCAAAGGAAAAAACCCAAAAGACACTTGCTCTAAGGCCAAAGAGAAATGAGCCATGAATTTCGAAGGTCACTACCTGAAATCTAACACAGGCCCAGAGGCCTTGAAAGGGTATTCTAAAAACCTCGAATAACACCGGAATACAGAAATCTTTTCATTTCCTATTTAATAAGGCAACTTGAAATATCCCATTCCTATTCAAAAAGAAATTAAAATTACACAGAAGTTACATTAAAACACAAGTTTACAATGCAAATTGGTTTTTATTCTAAAGATGTCTCACTTTCTAAATTTTCAAGTTGTCAGGCAGTACCTTACAAATGTCATAATCAGGTCTTTCAAAAATTAATAGCACAAGACAACAAAGGAAAAGGAAATACTTAAAAAATAGTCTGACACCTTTGATTATAGAAGAATAGGGAAAGAAATTACCAAAAGTTTTGAGAGTTTAAAAAGTTGTTCTGTTCATAGAGTTTAAAAAGTTATTCTATTCATAAGACTTACAGCTTATCTGTAAAATCATGCTCATGCTAACATTTAACTCAATGACCAACATAATTTATGTATTATACAGTAAATTGAGAAAGGTACATTTCTCCTACACACCATCAGTTCAGATAATTAAGCACCTAAGATATACCACAACCTGTTAATACCAAGAAAGGTATTTAACGATATTCAAAAGGGTCATGCCTCATATCTAAATCAGATTTCCAGTACTGCACAGATTTCCCATCAGCTCAGCACCCACAGGAAGATCCCATGGTGTAGGAAATGGCAACCCACTCCAGTATTCTTGCTGGAAAATTCCATGGGCAGAGGAGCCTGGTGGGCTACAGTCCATGAAGTCGCAAAGAGCTGAACACAGCTGACCGACTGAGCTAGCACACACACAGTACTCACCAACTTCTGAAAAGCACCGCTAAGCCTACTTCGGTGACTTTTTAAAATATTCCTTCCACCTTGAATCTCTTCTTATCTCCCAAGCAAGCAGCCCACTAAGCAGCTTTGTGATCAAGGGGAAGTGACCGAGCTCTGAGTCTTAGGCTCCTCGTTGAGAAAAGGCTGTTTTGAGTCTTCGCATACACAAAGAGATGAGCAGGACTTCTTACAGACCACTGGAATCATTTACACTTCCTCTCATCATCAGATCCAGCCTAGGTCAGGATAAACTCTCTTTCTCTAGATTCTTTTAACTCTCACAATTTAGCATGTAACTGGTTTTAAATTATCTACTTAAACTAGTAATTCTCCCTAATATATTTATTCCATTAGGATAGGTCCATTTTACATCCTAAAAGCATTTGACAAAGTCCTAGTAAAGATAAATATTCACTGAAGCCCAGAATGGAGCCATTTAAAATATCTTTTAAGCAAACAGCTTATACCTAGATACCAAAATCTACTTTTAGGGAACATTTTAATATTATAAGGAATGTCTCATGAACGGTCTATTTTTTAAAGTTATTTACAAACCAGTTGTAATATTTCAGTTGCTAAGATGTCTTTTTCAAATTGCAATATTATAAATCTTACTTCTTAGATTATTCTCCAGAAGCAAATTTTCTCCATTCTATGAGTAAAGCACAATATTCACTGTACTATTTCACCCACCATGTGTAACAATGCTTCCTGGTGAAAATACCATCTAATTTCAGGATGGTTCATAAGACTTCCCTGCATAATGATTACGTTGCACTTGTAAAATTAATTATTTTCTATGCTACAATCTTCAGTACAAGTCAGCATGGCTAAATGGTTAGCTTAGTGGCTATGGAACCTGACATATAATTTAACATTAAGAGAATGAAATATATGTGAACAAAGTTTGCCAACAGTGAAACATTTCAGAATTGGGGTATTTCATCTGTTCAAAATACATAGCATATGCAGGTCAGAAAGTGAGAGGTGCATATTTTTTTCACTGCCATCTCTTTAAATAGCACCTTTTTCTATATCAGCTCCTCACATAACATAACCCAGTTCAAAATTAAGTTTACAGTCTGGCAAAAAAAATCTTGCTGTGAACTATTTGCAAGCTTATTATAAAATCAAATGACTGATCCAAGTATTTTCTATGTATCATTATAAGGAACATAGCTACTTGAGGGGTTTTTGTTGTTGTTGTTAAGTTTTAAAAATGCAACCAAGGAAAAGAAAAATACTATCAATACCCATAGGCGAGAATGAGCGTCTTCTCTGAAGGGAAACATTTCAGCACCGGTGGAGGCAGGGCTGGTCTGTACCACCTCGAAAGTTCTTTCCCACCCTGGTCTACGACCACAGGATTAGCATTGTTGTTCTTCACAGTGGACTAAACTAAAGGGCTGTAAAAATACTTTGAAGCAGCCTAAAAGCAAGTAACAATTTATGCTAACCCCAGCAGAAAAGAATGCTGATATAAAATTTCCTGCCCATGAACTTCCTAGGGGAGAAGTCCTAGAAAACACATGTGTTGTTGATCTGTTTGCAAAGCCATTTCTTCAATTAGTTCCTGGAGACACAGAAAGTATAATTAAGTAACTAAAGATAACATCCCCCAAGAAACTCATTTTAACATCAGGAGAAAGCCTACAGCACTACCTTGCCTAAATCTCTATTTATCATCCTTATCCACCTCTGCCCGAGGTGCTAATGAACAGACAAATTGTCAAAAGTGACATGACAATGAAAAGACTAAGAACCTGAAAAGAAAAGGCTTTGATCCAACAGAAACCTGAATAATCTACAGGTTAAGCACAAACACTGCTGTACCAGGAAAAAAAGGCAGACCGCATTGACCTGAGCAGAAAACAGCAAGAAAATACTTTTACAACACAGCTGAGAGGATCATGAATTATTGAGAGCTGGAAAAGACCTTAAAGATCATTTTATGGCAGAGGAAACTAAGACCCCAGAGATAAGTGACTCATTCAAGGTCACGAAGCTGGTTAGCTGCTGAACAAAAACCAGAATCCAGATCTCCTTCCTTTCAGGCCAAGATTTACTCACAAAGTCCCCACCTTCCTGAAGCTTGATTTCAATATATTCTCTCATTCCTCAAAGGTATGATCAATTTTAAGGCTGACTGAAAATATACACACACGCTATTGTCAAATGAGTTCAACCATGATTTTCTTTAAGGCAAACGGAACAGGCATAGATATTACAAAGTCAGCGTGAGCCATAATCACCTAAATTCAGTGTTTGGAAGACACACTCGGGTTGGTGCTATGACCAACTCCCCATGTTCAGATTTTTACCTGGGGGTGAGAAGGTATATATTTTTCTTTAGTTAGTTCCCCAGCTGCCTTTGCAGAGTTCAGCGGAGAGCAATTTTGCAGAAGTTAGAGAGCTGTCTCCAGCTGAGTTCACATATAATCTGCAGCCTGTCCAGGGTAGCCAGTAAGCAAATCAGCCATGAAGACTTTTGTCTGAAAAATTTAAATTACCAAATACCAACGGTACATGAATTGGTGCTAGCAGCTAGCATAAATGAAAACTGTAGATTTAATTCTCTGTGTACCTATTAGCCCCTGAGCCTTTTCTAATATCACTCAAAAGCAGTGCCTGAAAACTAGCAAGCAATATTGAAGACCGAATTCAACACCTTACTCAGAATTCTACAGATATCCATGCGGTGGATGTGGCAAAAGAAGTCACTGAGCTCAAACACAGCAGGAAAAGGAATTTTATATTTCTTTTGTTGCGCTTTCTTTGTTATTTTGCTCTCACAGAAGACTCAAAAGTACTAAATGATGACAGAATCACCAACACTTTAGGACATTCTTTTTGTGTCTTCATCTGTTGTCAAGCATCTGAGAAATGGCCAGAGAATCTCCCTATTTATCTGGTTTCTCCAAGCCATTATCAACACATTTCATAGAGAAGGAAGGGTACTGAGAATCCACGGAACACACACACACACACACACACACACGGAACACACACACACACATACACGGAACACACACACACACACACACACACGGAACACACACACACACACACACACACACACACACACACACACACACCCCATCAGGGTCAACAGGCCACTCTTACTAGGTTATTGATCAGCTAAATAATTGTTCCATTTTGCCCTGACCCTTCAACCTTATCCAGCCAGCAAAACTTCAAATCTGGGATCAATACAGCAAAGCACCACCTCTCACCCAGATGCAGGAAGCTGAGAGTTCCTGGAAAAAATCCTGCAGCTATGTTTCTCCGTCAATGCATGCCTTGAGTCTTAACTGGGTAGCCAGTAGGCATGAATTTTTTGGTAACACTAGTTTCTCCCTCCTCCTCAGGGACCATACTGAACCTCCGTTAGACTCTCGCCCAACCAATGGGTGCCTTTACCTCCTACTCTCTGGGGAGTCGGAGGCCGTCAGCATGGTTAAAATTCAAGTCCCCTCTCTTCTACCTTCTACCTTTCTTCTACCACCAGTGCGCCCCTAGAGGCTCAGACAGTAAAGAATCTGCCTGCAATTGACCCAGGTTCGATCCCTGGGTTAGGAAGATTCCTGGAGAAGGGAATGGCTACCCACTCCAGCATTCTTACCTGGGAAATCCCATGGACAGAGGAACCTGGTGGGATGCAGTCCATGGGGTCGCAAGAGTTGGACATGACTGAGCGACTAACACTATTATTTTCACTATCTCTAAGGTTATCAGCATTCATACCCATTCTGAATTCCAGTTGAAAGTCCTCTTCCTATTGGTGTCTATCCCTCCAATTGTTTCCTTGACCCTAATTTTACCTAGAGACAGGTCACGCTTCCTTCCTTTTTTTTCAACTACTCTTTTTTTTTATACTTTGCTGTACCCAGGCCATAAACTTACTCCAAAATGACCCTTTTTCTCTCCAGGCTAATTACCACACTTTTAGGCTCTACTTTGGCTGACCCTTTCTCCCACACCCCCTCCCACAATTCATGCATACACACAGACACATGTCCCCCTTAACTCAAACATCCTGAGAAAATACTCCGCTGCTCAGTCATCAAAGCTTTGCTTCTCCCTGTTTCTCTGAACAGGCTTGATTTTCCTTCTCAGGCTCCTCAGTTTCCCGCCTGTCCCCTGAAACACAATACCCTGGGGCCATCATTCCCAAGTCATGGTTCTCCTCACCCATCCTGAATGAATCCACCCATTACAGGCTGGTGGGCGCTCCTAGATCCGGACCTATTCGCCCAGACTTAACCTCTATCTTCAGAAAACCACGTACAGTGACGTACTCGGCACTGACATGGCCATGTTCATGGACATCTCTATCTGATGAACTTTCTTCCTAGTTTGGTCCTGTACTTGCGATCCTTTTTCTCCCAGTACTCCTTGAATCCCTCCTGCATAATACTGTGTTTAGGACTTAATATGTACTTAATGGGCTGAATGAATGAACTAAGCAATTACTTCTAATATTATAATTTTCTATAAAATTAGCATTTGAGTCGTGAACTCATAGCATTATAGTTAAGGACATAGGACACAGGATATAAACTCCTACTGCACCCATATCTCAAAGGGGAATGAAAATATGATCCACCAGGAAGCATGTTTCCCACTGTATTATAAACTTGTTCTACAGACTAATGACATTTAGTGACCAGACTATAGGACCTTTGAGACCTCATTAATTTCTGCCTAACACAAGGGAGAAGAGGAGTTCAACTTTCTAGCAGGCAGAAACAGTGAGGCTAAATTTACTCTGGAACAACCTGGTCTGCCATTGAGAAGTTGATGCAATTAAGAACATGTGTTTATACATTTCTTAAAGAAAGGATTAATGGGGTTACTATTTTCTTAGCCTAATGAAGTAGCTTTTCAGTTCCAGAATTACCCGAAGGTCCCTTCCAACAGCAGAATTCCGTACTTCTCCAGTTATTGTTAAGCTTAAACAATTTCTCTCCTTCTGTTTAACTCCTTAAGTCTCCGGATCAAACTTTGCTAATTTCCTGATTTATTAAGCCTTCATTGTTCTTAAGTTAAAAGGTCCATTTACTTATCATTCAATCACGGTTGAGGCCTTTCATCTCCCACTGAGAACCGACTGTGTACACAACAAAAATCTTCAGAGCGGAATCAGGAACAGAAAAGAAGAGCAAATCTCCTGGATCAGCCTCACATCCTGTCAAAATCAGGACCCTATGAGCTCTGTGGGGGCATTGACCGCGGCTGTAAATAGTGTATGAATCTGGACAATTACAAATGTATGTTTTTGCTTTTTCGTTCATACACAAGCCCTACTAGGGGCTCGCCAAAAGTTGAATGGCTCCTTGTGTTCACTCCAGTTTCCCAGCCCATGCCCTCATCTCATTAGAATTTCTGTATCCTCTGGTCTCGCAGAGTTCCCTTTACCTTCTTTTGTATCAGACAAAAGATGGTAATTTACGTCTAATTAACGGAACTGAGTCATAATGAGTTCTCTTCTCTTAGACAGCATTTGAATGTCCAAAATAACCAGCGAGATTGGGCTTTTGAGACTCCCTCCAGCTTAAGGTTTTTCTAACACAATGCTCTTATTCAGGCCTTCTGCTTTGCATACAGTCAGAGGGCTGGAGGTTATCCACATTGTGAAATTCTTTGGCTAGCCATGCCCTGAGTGATTTCATGGCACGCAGGCTGATTTCATATTTTCTGCTGAGGAGCTCTGTTGAAACAGTCAAGCTTACGATGGCATCCTTTTTATGCTTCTTCCTTAGACTTTGAAATGCCAGCTTTTGCCAGTTGATGAACTTGATAGCATTCTTTATGAGATCAATTTCCTTGTGAAAGATACAAAAGACAGGATTAAAGAGAAGTCTGATGCAAAAGCACAGAAGGGCTGTGCATGTGAGTGAAGAGATGTGTGGGGAAGCATAAAGCCTTCTTCCCCACGCCATGAGGAGGGACAAAGATGAAATGGTATAAACACAAGCCTGCCTGAAGAAAATAGAGCACATGTTCTAATAGAAACAGTAACCGGGTTAAAGGACTAAAGGCATATTCTTGCTCTCTCACATGCCAGGGTATTTTAAACCACCCTCTATACGTGCCCGCATGCCAACACAAACAAACCACAAACTCATGCCCTCCTGTAATGATACCATTTGGACACAGTGAATTTCATTTAGTTTTTTGTTTGCTTGTTTTATTTTTTTTCTTTTGTTTTTTGTTTGCTTTTTAAAATTTTTATTTTCTATTGGGCTACAGTTGATTAGCAATGTTGTGATAGTTTCATGTGGATAGCAAAGCGACTCAGCCATACATATGCATGTATCCATTCTCCCCCCAAACTCCCCTCCTATCCAGGCGGCCACGTAACATGGGACAGGGTTCTGTGTACTATATAGCAGGTCCTAGTAAGTTAAGCATTTAAAGTATAGCAATGTTGGACACAATGAGTTTTTATTCCTGGGACTGGCTTCATCCATTTTTTTTTTTATTACATTGGATTAAAAACCAAAAAAAAAAAAAAAAACCCACAACTTTCTCTCTACACCTCAAATACCTCAATACCAAATATATTAAAATATATTCCTTGGATATAAGATTGTTATATTTTAAAAAGTGTGGTACTTCCCTGGTTAAGACTCTTTGTTCCCAAGTGGAGGGGACATGGTTGAGGAATCAAGATCCCACATGGCACATGGTGTGGCCTTAAAAAAAAATAGTAAAATAATGTAAAAAAAAAGTGTGGCAAGACCACTTAACCATTATCCCCTTCTACTGAAATACATGTTCTCTGCTGTTCCAATCTTAAAAACAATAAGAAAACAGAACAAAAAATAATGTTGACTTCCAAAAATAATCCAGACTTTCATCATGGGAGCCATGGGGCAGGGAAATTATAGCTGGGTTACAAAAGAAGGACAGGGCAAATGCAGGCTAGTGATTTTTTATTGTTTGTCTCCTCATCTTTTCCCCCATCTCAGAGAGAATAGAATGCAAAATTGACAAACACAAGCTTCTCAACAGATGCATTTAATTTAACAAATGGAAAGACAATTCTTTGGTAACTAGGTTCCCTGGTGAAAATGTTAAACTAGACAGTAAGCCAGAGAAAATGAACTACTTTGATCAATTAGGCTTAATGGGTGAGAAGCAACTAACTTACACAGCTAAGTTGACAAAAACAGGTTAAAGAAAAAAGACTTTCATATGAAATTAAAGTATAATGTTTTTTCTTTTCTGGGGAGTGGGGTGAGGGTAGACTGGTACTCAGAAAATGAACGACATTTTTGAGTATATAAGCAAAAATCACTATAGGCATTTTAAAGCAACTGCCTTTACCCACTGAGTCTGAAGATCTAGTATCAGAAATATGACATGTAAGCCCTGGACATGCAAATGGGTTTGGGAGTTAATTTATAAATCTGACTCATGAACCACAGCTTTTATTTCAAACTAAATTGGAAATCATGGAGATGTCTCCAAGCTAGCTCAGAGAATCCGTTCTAATTAATAGCACAGGGAATCTTATGTACTTGAAGGCAGGCAGATCCTGACAGTAATGGCAGAGGAAAGGTCCTTCTTGGGTGTAGGTCTATCCTAGAGGGGTCTGGTGAGCTGTAAAACTAAAAAAGCAAAGGGTTAGCCACACAGTCATATCCAAGTCTTTGCAATCTCATGGACTGTAGCCTTCCAGGCTCTTCTGTCCATGGAATTCTCCAGGCAAGAATACTAGAGTGGGTTGCCATTCTCTTCTTCAAAGGACCTTCTTGACGCAGGGATGGAACTCAGGTCTCCTGTATTACAGGCAGATTTGCTAAAGTAGCAGACAGAAAGTAAAGATTCCCAGCTCCAACAGCACCCCCAGTGGTGGGGAAGGGCTCCTAAGAGGTTGAGGGAGGTTTCCATGACAGCCACCTTCCCAGCAAGTCAAGTGTTTCTAAACTGGGGGCTGTCTGTACATACCAGAGATAACGAGGATACAAACAGTGTAAGTGCAAAGTGAGTGGAAGCAGAGTCTGTGTATTGTGAAAAAAAGCACGCGTTTCATGCTGGATGTCAGGTAAAGACTATGGGCAAACTCAAAGGAAAGCCAAGGCTGACTTTAAAAAAAATTAATACACAGATCGTTATCCTTACGTGTTAATTTATAAGAGTGACTCTAAAATAGCTTTATAAAGAAAAAAATTACTTAGTTATATATGTTGAAGCTGAAACTCCAATACTTTGGCCACCTGATGCGAAGAGCTGACTCATTTGAAAAGACTCTGATGCCTGGGAAAGATTGAAGGCAGGAGGAGAAGGGGACGACAGGGGATGAGATGGCTGGATGGCATCGCCGACTCAATGGACATGAGTTTGGGTAAACTCCGGGAGTTGGTGATGGACAGGGAGGCCCGGCGTGCTGCAGTCCATGGGGTCACAAAGAGTCAGACACGACTGAGCAACTGAACTGATTTGTTATTATTTATGCGATTTAGTTTTACTCATTTCTCCTTTCTCATAACTGAATATACATAGAATAGAAAAGAGAAGTTGAGTTTGACAATAGATCAGAAGTAAGTTCCCTTTATTTGCCATTCAAAACCAAGTACTTTGAGAAGATGTTTCACAAGAAAGAGCAGCTGGAAACAAACCTCAGAAAAACCTGAACACCAAACTTCTCTAACTTGAAGGCAAATAAGGACACCGTGAACTGCTGACTTTCTGAAAAAATATTTTAGGATTTCAGACAAGTCAGAAACCATGTAACAATTACCACAGAGAAACCGAAGAATAATATTCCGCCACAACTTAGAAAGATTATGGGAGACATAGAAGTTATAATTATATAATCTTTGCATCATAATTATTATTATAATCAATCACATTTCCCAGCTCTAAGAAAAATTTTAAATCATTGTGTCTCTTTATATACAAGAATAACTAGGGATTTCCCTGGTGGTCAAGTGGCTAAGACCCCAAGCTCCCAGTGCAGACAGCCTGGTTCAATCCCTAGTCAGGGAACTAGATACCACCTGCTGGAACTAAGATCTGACAGCCAAATAAATAAATACACATATATTTTTAAAAAAGGAGTATCTAGCTTTTCACAATCTTGTTCCCAAAAAGCTTCTATGATAGTCTGTACAGAGAGTCACGCTTTAATTATTATTATTATTGAATAAAGTTGAATTATTTAAAAATCTGAAATTTTCACAATTTTCACTGCAATGTGGTTCAAGCCCAATAATCTTCCTAAGCAAATGGTTATATCTAATTCATCAACTTCCTATTTATATCAAGTTGGGAGGGATTGAGGGCAGGAGGAGACGGGGACGACAGAGGATGAGATGGCTGGATGGCATCACCGACTCAATGGGCATGAGTTTGAGTAAACTCCGGGAGTTGGTGATGGACAGGGAGGCCTGGCGTGCTGCAATTCATGGGATCGCAAAGAGTTGGACACGACTGAGCGACTGAACTGACTGACTGACTGATACCTATAACTGCTTTGTGTTTTTAAAGAAAGATTGGCGGAAGGCAGTTAGCTGAAATTACGATTAGTACTCTTACCAGGTCTTATTCTTAGAAATACAGTCAGCAACAAATATTGTGCTGGCACATAACACCTAACGTCGTATGACAGGTGCCAGGAATATAGCAGGCAGCAAGACGGAGCTCACGCCCGTCACCCTGGAGCGGTCCACACTTTAGATCCATGTTTGGCAGACAGAGAATCTTCAAATCCATGGCAAACTTTGCTTTTATAAACTTTTTGATTACACCCTTTTATTAAATCTTCAAGTCTTCAGTGATGAGAAGCTAATGTGTAGACAGCAACTTTCAAATTTGAATGCCATAGATAAAAGCATCTTGGAGATCGAGGCTGTTCCTTTCCTTTTTGAATATCAGTTCTAATGTTTCACTTATAACCTAAGTACACAAAAAAAACCTGACTCCCTCCTGCATATTAGTAATGCTCTTTTTTGCATGTGTTGACTAAGTAATGATAATGAAAGAACACAATAAATTCAGTATGCTTTAAAATGCCTGCATATAACACTTATCTCAATCATATCTAAATTAACCGGAAGAACAGTGGCAAATGTGTGGTGCTGTTAATAATATGGATTCATATACTGGGCAATAGTTCTGAGGCCCCTAAAAGAAAAGAACCAAAATCTCATCCAGTTTCTCAATGCTACCCTTGAAGGACAACTTGAGGGGCAGAAATGACGGAACCAGTTTGCCAAGGTGAACTGTCCCTCTAGCAGGATAACACTGAGGTCTACTAGCTTTCACCCAGGTAAGATCTATAAACTCTGTTTAGGTGCCACCCACAACCTTCTTTCCCAAGAGAACATTTCTCCTTTACCTACAAAATTCAAAATTCAACTCTGTATATATATTTGACTTCATTCCTGTACACTCTTAGAAATGCTCTAAAAGCTTTTCTCCTTCCAATCTTACGGTAGATAAGAACTTAAGGAAAGCTAAAATACAACTTCAGGGCAAAAAACAAATCTTCTTTTATTGTACTGTAGAATGTTGCATCTATCATGGCCTAAAAATATCCTGAAGTGAGTATAATATTTCTAATGCAACTTTCTGGTTTAGGAAAGAAAAAAAAAGTCCTTTTATTTCTTTTCACTCTGCCTACAAGCAGAATATTGAGATAATAGAGATTAAGCCTTAAATTTCTACACCCAATAGTAGTAGAATCACAAGAGGACTGAAAAACCATTTGTCTCTACAAGGTAATATCCAATACGTTAGTCCTTTGGGCAGTTTACATTGATTTTGCATTCAATTGTATAGGTCAACTTTCCCATTTTTTTCCCAGGACAAAGTTGTAAAAATGACAGAATCTAGATATATTCTGATATGAAGACACAAGAAGAAGGTAAACTTATGAGTACCATTTTCTGTAATACCTAGATGATTACAAAGAGGTTTATTTTTGTTTTGTTTTTCCTGTCAATACTAGAAATTGACACTAGGGATCATAAGCCAAATGGAGAGCAGAGGTGTTAAGATTGTACTTCTTTCTTCTCCCTCACCACCACCCCCTCAACTATTCTTAAATTACTTTGAGAAAAAGGAAAATGAAAAACGCCCCCTGAAACTTGACTGCCTTTCACCTAGTCTGTAACTAAGTGGGTTTAATTCCCTCTAGTTCAGTCAACCAGAGACTTTGTCCTTCAGTCTGTCTGGCAAATATTTCACAATCCTTCCAATGTGTTTTCGTAAAGTATTGAAGAAAAAAAAACTCATTAATCTAAATCACCAAAAAAGATAAAATAATATTTTGATGGGAATGAAGCAATTAATTCTAATGATTAACTCCAATTATTTTTCAAAGTATAGATTTCCTCAAGCTTCACAGAAAAAAAAGATACAGAAAAAAAAAGGTTTTAAAGAAAACCTACTGATCCGCTCTTTGAAGGAGCTGCCATTGGAAAATTAATTAACAAAATACCGACATGTATCTTCAGGTGGTCTTCCCTCCGGGTACGACTGGGTCTGGATCTCCTCTTATAAGGACACAGACCTCATCAGATTGGGGCTCACCCTGATGAACACAGGGCTTCTCAAATGGCAAAGAGTTTGCCTGCAATGCAGGAGACCGGAGTTCGATCCCTGGGTTGGGAAGACCTGGAGAAACGAATGGCAACCCACTCCAGTACTCTTGTCTGGAGAATCCCATGGACAGAGGAGCCTGGTGGGCTACAGTTTCTGGGGCTGCAGGAGTCAGACACGACTAAGGGACTCACACTCCCACTGATGACCTCACTTTGACTCAGTGGCCTCCTTTTGCCTTAATTACCTCTGGAAAGATCATATTTCCAAATACAGTCATTTTCTGATGTACTGTTGGGTTCAATGTATGTATTTGGAGGGACAAATTCAGCCCATAACTTCCCCACTAGCCAAAAATTAACTCTTCCTTTCTGAGTGCCTCTACACTGTCTAATTTTCTCAGCCCAGCATTGTTTATCTCCAAGACCGATGAAAGAAGATTGTGGGAAAGTCAGAGAAATTACTGGCCTTGACGCCAAACCAATAACCGTCAGAGTTAGTCGCGGTCTAACCTTAGCCTTTTCATAATTGAAGGAATGATTATTTTTGTGTATCAATTTGGGATAGTTATGATCAGATAAACATAAATATGTCAGAGGAACATTTGGACAAAGAAATTTTACTTGTTAGCACTCAGAAGCCCAGGGTAAGGCATTCAATCCAATGACCAAAATTCTTTTAATAGCCATATCTCAAGAAATTAGGAATAAAATGCTGATCAGAAGAGGGAAAAAAAAAAAACACAGAGAAATCCCGAAGCATGAAAACTGTAAAGCCTCACAAAAATTGAGCAGTTGTAAAATCCTAATATATAAATATTGTTTTTGTCAGAGACCATATTTTTAGGGAAAACCACAGGAAGACAAAAATCATAACCCAGGGGTGGCACCAAAATCACACTGCTAGTATTTATTTCTAACTTTATTTACATTCCAGGGAATGCATGAAATTACAGGAAAAGAATCACAGAAATCTCCACATCTTTCCCCTCATTTTAACAGTAAAGGATGAGATCCATTAAAAAGACCACCTGGAACTTCCCTGATGGTCCAGTGGTTAAGAAGCCACCTTGCAATGCAGGGGACACGGGTTCGATCCCCAGTTGAGGAACTAAGATCCTACATGCCACAGAGCAATGAAGCCTGCAAGCCACAACTGGAGAGTCCATGCACCACAACAAAAGGTCCCATATGCTGCAACTAAGACCTCATGCAGCCAAATAAACAAATAAATAAAAAAAAAACATTCCTGACAACCAGGTAGATGCATTCAATATTCAAGCTGAGGCCACCACCCTACATCTAAGTTGAATGCTCTTTCCAAAGACGACCAATGAATCTGAATGCTTTTCATGTTGTGGAACAGATCACTAATGTAGGTGGCCCTGAACCATCGCCTCTGTCATTCTGAAGGGGTTGTTCAGAAAGACAGTGACAAAAGGAGCTGTTCTCCTTTTTGTAAGTCACCACATTCACCTTTGAAAATACTGCTGATGAGGTACAAATCCCCTTCTCCAGAAAAAATACACAAACATACAAAATTCGGCATTTCGGAAAAATCAAATACTCCCCTACAAAATACTCAAGAAGTAAAACCTCTGACACAGATCAGAAACAAAGCCCAAGTTAGAAGATTTTAAGTGAAGCTTTTTGCCCCTGAGTCCTATCTTAATGGAAAGAGTTTCTATGTAATAGTGTAATAAGCTGAGAGTTCTAAGTTTTTGGAATTCAGTGAATAGATAATACAGAGTTTCAAAGGTTTCTTTCTGCCCTCTACTCCATTCTAATCCCATATGGAGGCTACTGTTGGCTGTGTGTGGTGTGATTAAGGAAAAAAATATGTCTTTATCTTTTAAAGTCTCAGCAAAGTTAAAGACAAAACATTTGATTGTTCTCAAAAACAATAAAACACTTGACAAAGTTCAGACAAAACATTGTGAAAAGTACTGACACTGCTGGCCAGTTGCATGATTAATATAATTTCCTTGACATATTTTATTTCGTTCCTTTATGTACTATATAACATATTGAAAAACTAAAACTCAAAACTCAGTAGCAATTTGTACAGGTATTTGTCACAAAGAGAACTATAACTAACCCCCCAGAGTAAACTTCAATCCCACTTTTTAAAAAAAGCAAAGAGCATACAGATATAAGAAATGCCGGTTCTCAGATCCAGGAAACATTCCTGGAGGAACATACAGAATGATGAGAGATGGGCAGCATATGAGCAGAGACTGTCCTTAGGGCCAGTTAGACACACTGTCACAGCTCATAAAAGAGCGAACCTAAGTTATTCTTGCATCTGATTAAAAACTCTTAGGCTCAAATATGCAAAGAGATGACTAAAGTTCATTATATTTCTTAAATATATTCTATATTTTTAAAATATTTTCCTTTCAGGAAAACAAAAAACAAAAAACAACCCTGGGGAAGGTCACAATCGTTTTGGAGTTCGGCTTCCCCAGTTATAAAAAGAAGTTTTAAATAGATGATTTCTAAGATCTCTGCCAGCTCTAAGGGCTACATTTCTAAGACTTCAAGGTTTTAACGGATGAGGTTGGGGACTTATAGCTGGCCTGGCCAATTTAACTAAAAGTTGATCAAGTTGGGAAAAATAAGCTTTGATGAATTTGTAACACGCTATTAAATAATTTTTCCAATAATTCTTGATCACTGCTGCTCTACAAAAGTGTCTCAGCTCATGTTTTTAGTGCTTACAGACCCTTTTAAGCTCTAAAACCAGACTTGTCAATTACCTAGAGACCCAGGTTTTCCCTCCGTAAATGGTCTGGCCAGACTTCAGGCACCAGAGCTTTCTCATCGTTACACGCTCTGTGTCCAATAAATCCTAGGACAGCACTCAGACATCCAATAAATACTTGCCCAATTAATGAACAGACTTAGGAGGCACTGCATTGCTATGTGTTAGGCGTGAGGAATCAAACAAAAGAATCTGACTATAGGTTTCTACCTCCCAAGAAGCATCCAGAAAAGAGAACACAGACACATAAAAAAGAATTACAATGTACTGAGATTAAGTTCCACAATGGAGAGAGTAGAGGGGACATAATGACAACACAGAGAAGGGATGAACGAACTGGTATGCGGCCTGAGAGGTGATTACTGTGAATAACTGCGTGCATACCAATGTCAGAAAACGAACTATTTGGGGAATTAAGCCCTTTGTACTAGCTACGCTTCTTTTACTGGTTATTACGAGGGTGGCTCAGACATGTTTTTATTCTTTAGTCTGGATCCAAATGAAAACCCAATAACATGAGGTGCAATTCCCCCTGTATTACTAGGTCTGTAAAGGTACACATTACAGAATTTAAATTTTACATACACAAAAAGCATATGGAATAAGCCCATAAAAAATGGAATGACCTTCACTGTGGTAAAGAAAAGGCTCCACTAGGCAACTATTTGGGCAAAAATTATGAATAACGATTTTACACAAGACAAAATTCCAACAGTATTAGGTCTGTCCCTAGCAGTAATCAAAGATTTATAAAATGAAGTAACCATGGGATTCTTTTTTTTTTTAAATAACATACATAACACACAATGAGGGGAAATTATTGCAAAGAATACTATTAATTAACAACACATTTTTGGAAAGCAGTATGAAAATAAGCGACAAAAGCAATAAAATAGCTTCAAGTAATTTCACTCCTAGGAATATAGGCTCTATAAATACCCCAAAAGAAATAAAAAAAGATAGAAGCATTAAATTGTTCATTTGTCATTATCTGTAATAAAAAGTGGAATGAAATCCAAAAGGATCAAATTAGGGAAAAACACTAACAAATTAAAATAGAGTGACACAATTTAATATTATGTATTCAATAATTTAGGATCTTAAAGGCACTGCAGATAGAAACCAAAAAATCTGACATCAGGAAAATGTACAAACTATGAAATGCCCATGTACTTTGTAAATAAGTTGTGTGTATGCTATGTCACTTCAGTTGTATCTGACTCTTTAGGACCCCATGGACTGTAGCCCATCAGGCTCCTCTGTCCATGGGATTTTCCAGACAAGAATACTGGAGTGTGTTGCCATTTCCTCCTCCAGGGGATCTTCCCAACCCAGGGATCAAAAACGTGTCTCCTGCACTGCAGGTGGATTTTTGCCGGCTGAGCTATTGGTGGAGCCCAAGTAAGAAGTAAATAGCATAAATCAACATTTGTTCTTTTGTAGCAGCAATGCTTAAAATAAATGATAAGCTAGACACGCTCCCTACTCAAGACCGATCATATGCAGAATTAAAAATCTGCCAATGGAGTACAGACATGCAAATTTATAGCATTAGATAATTTTTCCTATGAACATAAGTCATCATTCAAAGTCTAGAGCACATGTCACCTCTTTCAGCCGCCAATTCTCACAGCAGAAAGTAACATTTACTCTGACCTCGGTATTTCCAGTACATTCTGTCAGGTTTCTCCTGAGGCTTTAAATCAGGATCTCCCTTGCTGCAGAGGGTCTCTGTGTACCGATTCTGATTTCCAGGGAGGGTGTGGGGGGGTGGAAGAAGGCGGGAAAGGGGAAGGGAGGAAGGAGGGGGGCAGGAGGAGTGATACCCTTTCTAAGCTTACACACCTGCATCTACAAAGAACAGATGTGTGATTTTTGTTTCCTGAATTTTTATATCTCTAACAGAGTTAGAAGAAGGAAACCAGAGGGGCTGTAAATGGAGGTAAACAGTCCAAATTCTCCTCCTTACCTATGGATTACAACATTCAGAAGAAATCAAAGCTATAATTTGGTTCCTTTGTTCTTTTGGAAAGGAACTATTTAATTCATTAATTTCTTTGTACTGAAGTATAGTTGATTTACAATCTTGTGTAAGTTTCTGGTATACAGCAGAGTGATTCAGTTATACTTATATATATTCATTTTCATAATCTTTTCCATTACAGTTTACGGCAGGATATTGAATATAATTCCCTGTGCTATACAGTAGGACCTCATTGTTTATCCATTCTATATATAACAGTTTACATCTGCTAATCCCAGACTCCCAATCCATTCCCTCATCCCCCATTTGCTTCTTTTTAAAATCTTGAATTCACATTAAAATAGTCAAACCAGTCTCCAACTTTATCAATGCAAAGGGATGGTTAAACTAAAAAACCCTAAGGGCTCTTGCAAGTGCATTCTTATCTAATCGGAAATTCTCTCCATATCTAAAGTACACTGCATTGCTACTTAAATACATTAGAAAACAGTTGCTATAAAGGGCCACTGAAATAAAAGATAAAAATAACCTTTATAGTTTTTTCAAAATCCCATAAAGGTTTTCAAAATTTGATAAAAATGGATAGTTTTTTTATTGATTTCCTTTTATTTTGAAAAAAATACATTAGGAAAGATCACAAAGGAATCTTACATACAGCAAAATCCTCAATGTGCATATCCTGTGTTCCAAAATTTCATTTGCAGAAAATTTATCCTGAGAAAATAATCATGTACATGATAAAGATTAAGCTACAAGGATGTTTATTCCAGAATTGCATACATTAGCAAAAAGTTGGGGGAAGGTTAGTAAGTGCTTTATAAAAAGACTTATTAAATAAATTGACAGCCCATCTGTATACTGTATTGCTATACAGACAAAAAGATATTGAAGAATATTGAATGACACAGGAAAATATTCAAAATACACCATTAAGGAAAAACACACAAATGTACAGTGGAAGTCAATTTCTGGAAAAAAAAAAAAGTAATGTTGATTCTTGTTATTCTCTGTAGTTATATTCTATAAAATCATTTCAAACACTGAGTTAGTGAATATTTAATTATTCCTCCTAGGAGAAATTAGGAGTGAGGGCCCTATAAGTCTGTGGTCATATTATTGTCAACTAATCAATACATAACTTTGTTGTATGTGTGTTTCTGTTTAAAGACACTTATTAAATATATATATATATTGCTAATTCATTAATATGGAGCATACAGTCAACAGCATGAAAGGTATAGAGAAAGTTCTTAAAATATGAAGAAAAAAGTGCAAATGTTAGTTGCTCAGTCTTGTCTGACAGTGACCGCATAGACTGTAGCCCACCAGGTTCCTCTGTTCATGGAATTCTCCAGGCAAAAATACTGGAGTGGACAGTCATTTCTTTCTCCAGGGGATTTTCTTGACCCAAGGATGAAACCTGGGTCTTCTGCATTGCAGGCAGATTCCGTACCAACTGAGCCACCAGGGAAACCCCTAATCAAAATTAAACCCTATATTAAAGCCTAAATAAAGCTTATGACACACACATTTTCTCCAAAAGGCACATCCACAGCTTTCTTGCACTTAGGAACAGTTGATAGCACTTTGGTCCCATGCCTGCACTACAACAAAATCACCAACGCAAAGTACAACCAGCCAGACTGTAGAAAGGACACCCTTTAACAGGATGAGGACTGAGACAAAGCCGCGAGGCTTCGCTCAGTATCAGCAGGACAGTGACTCAAATTTGTGCCATGCTGTACTTGGCTGTGGGTGACCTTGAGGGGGCTGGGAGTACTGATTAAGGGGTCACAAATAAATTCTAGGGAGGAGATGAATTCACAAGTACAGAATCCATGAATAACAAGGATTGCCAGTCTATATACAAAGTCACAGGGGAGAGCCAGGTGGGTAAACTAGGAACCGAAGTCTCTCCAAGGTGGCAGCCAAGGAGGTCTTTCTGGAGGGATATTTACTTTCTTCTCTTTGCTCATCTGCTGTTTCAAGGTAAACTTATTGTAATTCAGTGGTTTTTGAAAAATACATGATTATCAATTCAAATTTTCTACAGCAAATGTTAACTTTTTGATTAAGGGATATAAATGATTACTAGCAAAATCCTCTAAATTATGATGCTTTCATCATATTTTCAAAACTCCCTTTATATCAGTAAACATTCTATGATATGGAGAGTTACTTAACATAAATGACATCCCCTAAATAGTGACTGTGTCTGTTCTGTAGGAATTAAAAGGGATGCAGATCAAGAAAATGTTATCATTGCGATTAAGAGAAAATAAAGTTATTTATACAATAAGTAATTTTCAAAATACTGATGTCATATCTCATTTTTTATGTTTGTAGTCCTATTAAAAAGTTTATTATCAGTTGAAGGATTTCATTGAACTCTTTTTCATCAATTAAAATCTGAAAAGTTTTTATCAACACAGTAAAAATAAAGTCAACTGGCAAGAATCCACTAGAAAGAAGCTTATTAAGGGCAGAAATCTCTAAAACCAAAATGATTTAGAGTGGAGAGAAGATAAATATTAAGTATAAATAAAGACAAAATTAAATACAAATATTAATACCGCAAGGATAAGGAAAAAAAGGCTACAGAAATATAAGAAAATTTGAGAGGCAGTGTGATATAGAGGGAAGCAAATAGCAAGTAAAATGAATGGTATACAATTTCAGAGAACAGACAAACTTAGATTCTTTTGAGTACATTCAAAGGTAGGAATAACCTTCACCTTAGCCCATATGTTAAACACAAGGTTCAAAGAATATTATATTTCAAACATCTGTGAAATTATGGCTTTTCAACCAGCAAAAACAGAAATATTCCCAGATTCCCAAGATGGAAACTTATGATTCTTTAACTTCTATAACGAACATTCATTCAGTTATCCATTCATCATCCATCCATCCATCCATCAATATTTATTGGGCACTGATGTTTGCAAAGTATTGCCATGTACAGTTACCATGTGTGATGTTAAAATTTTATGTGTCAACTTGACTGGGCCACAGAGTGCCCAGATATTTGGTAAAACATGACTTTGGTGTGGGGACTTCCCTGGTGGTCCAGTGACTAAGATTCCTTGACCCCAGTGCAAGAGGCCCAGGATCCAACCTGGATCCCTGGTTAGGAAGCTAGATTTCGCATGCCACAACCAAGTGTTTGCATGGTGCACCTAAGACCCCGCATGGCAAAACCAAGATTAAGATTCCATGTAACCCAACTAAAACCCCAAATAAAAAATAGATTTAAAAAATTACTGAGTGCTTCTATGAGGGTGTTTTCGGAAGAACTTGACATTTAAATAGGTAGACTGAGTAAAGTAGATCCTAATGTGGGTGGACCTCATCTAATCAGTTGAAAGCCTGAATAGAACCAAAAAAGCCAATCCTCCCCTTCAAGTAAAAGAGAATCCCTCCCCCCGCCCCCCGACAGCCTTCGAACTTGGACATGAGCTTTTTCCTGCTTTCAGACTTGAACTGAAACAGTGGCTTTTCCTGGGTCTTGAGTCTATCTATGGCCTTTGGGCCAGAACTACCCCATCTGCTCTCCTGGGTCTCCAGCTTGCAGATCTCTGGAATTAGGCTTCAAATCACTTGAGCCAATTCCTTATAATAAATCACATATAAAGGTTTGTATAATAAAACATACATGAGGGTTTCTCTGGAGAACCTTACTAATACAATAGCACACCGTGCTAGACAACTATATGAGCAAATCAGAGGGCCCGAGTTGCCCCTAGTCTGGTATATGACACAACTTCTCTGGTCTTCAGTCTAGCTTGGCAGACTTTTCAACCAAGAGACAACCCAATGTCACTCATATTTAAGATTTATGCATCACAAATGCATATTTTAAACATTTTAATAAAACCTAAAAACCTTTTTTTGAAACTGAAAGGACTACAATTGTTAGAATCTCTAATTATTATGGAAAATTTCACAAGATAGCTCACAGGTCACTACATGGCAATGACATGTGCTAATTCCCTAAATGACACTTTATCCCTGTCTGCCTTGCTGAGCAAGAAGGTCTGAACACAGTTGAGTAAAACTAACTCCAAGAAGAGGGATAAACCAGAATTTATTGATACGCCTTAAAAAAGGGAAATTCTGTGAAATTTGTTTACAATTATTAGTATCCTATTATTAATACTCACAGCAGTACATATCTGATGCTAGTTACCCTCCCCTCAGTAGAGAACAAACAGACCATCTGGCATCCATGGTGATTTGGGAGTATAAAATATAATATTTTATCTCTAACATAGCTATTGCTAATGATTAAAATTCATATGAATGATTTAAATAACTTTCCAGTTACACTATACCTAGAAAACCTCAGTAGGTTGCTTCCCACTTAATATTTTTTTATATCCAAACTTCTGTTCTAGAACAGTCCAGAATTTCCCACGTTCCACAATTTTCAACCATACATACAGCCCCTACCTCCCTGGCACTGTCATGTGACCCCCAGAGCTATTTATATGACCCTCCTGACTACACACAACTTATTTTCATCTCCCATAATGAGGTTAGTTGTGAATTTTCCTGCTTTTCGAAGCCATCTGCACCTGTATGCATTTCTTTAACAGCACCCTATTAACTTAAATTTCTCCAAAAACCACCTGGAGACTTGACTGTATCCACACCTGTGATGTATAAACAAATACGCCACAACACATTTTGGAATTTAATCTCACCCAGCTTATTTAGTACCTACGTGCAAATTTATTGGAGTAAAATGTTATGTTCTGAAATAGCAGTTCGTGGGGACTCAAGAGTTTTAAAAAGACAAAGAATTGATTAAAGAACAGGAATAAACTTCTCTGGAATCCAGGAAACCAAACACAATAGACTGCAAGAATCTGGCCTAAGTATCAAAGGGTGTCTAATTTCCTTGATTGCTTAAGAAGGATTCCAAATACGTAAAAGTAAAAAATAAAATTACTTCACCCTACAAAGGCTCCCTACTTTGGTCTTAATGGATATCCCACCGAAGCCAAAATTAGCCATTCGGGCACCTGTTTTAAGTTTTCTCTGCCTTCTCTGCTTCCACCTACATCTCTTCCTGTTTCTCAAACTGCCCAAGAGGGAGCCAGCGATGGAAGTGCGGTGTGAGAAGCTGATGGTATTTGCTTTCCTTCGGCCATCTGTGCAGAAATGTCCCCCAACCCTAGCAACTCACTCCAGGGGAGGGGCTGAAACCACTTCTACTATGAAATCGGCCTGGGACCTCATTTCCCCATTAGAAGAGAAAGTAAAAGTGAGTAGGTTCTCCCTCTCTTTGGGGGAAACTGTGATGTTTTCCATAAACCAAAAAATCATGAGTTAACTATAGCAGAAAAAATACAATCTTCTTTTTTAACTTTATGAAAAATGTAGAAATGAAACCCCAAGCATTGGGAATTGACTGACCGCAAAATGCCTAAAGAATTAAGGCATGAAAAGTTTCAAGCACAGCCAGGGTACTCTGATCCATCTTTGCAGAATCACTTCTTTAAATGTTTTCTTTTGTTTTGTTCTATTTGAGTTAGAAATACAAGGTACACTAACCAGAGACCAAAATCTCTGCTTTCTGGTTCTGTTTCCAGCCCTGCAGTCAAAGCTAAGGCACCTTATGCAGGACAAGAGGCCTATTTGCACACTGAGCATCCATTAGTGAGTGATTGGAGCTGGTACCTTGGGGAAGGGCAATGGCAGAGCAGATTATTATTTATTTTTTAATGAATATGCAAATCGCCCCCTAGCCTTTTTAAGTCAAGAGTTTAGGCACTTAATGTAAATTAACATAGAAAATCCTAAAACTTATCTTGTGGTTTGAAGCCAATTATTGTCATTAGAGGCCTTATTTATTTGGCTTATTTGTGGGAGAGGTGGTGAGGGGTGGGGGTTGCAGCCCTGAAACTACTTATCTGAGAAATGAAAATTAGAAGGAACTGGAAAGCAGAAAAAAAAGGCTATTAATAAATCCTGAGCAATGCTAATTACCTAAGAATCCCTAATTACCTAACACTGCAATTTGAAACTGGCTTTCAAGAGTATACAAAAATTTAGAGCGTAAATTTAGAGTCAGGAAAAATACATACATAACAGAGCTGATTGTAATCATCAAAACATGATTTGCCTAGAAAGCACACCCTGTTTTCATTAGTTACTTAACTGGTACTTGTACTAGGTAGATAGTCAATAAAGAGCCAGTTAAGAACAAATGGTATAAGGAAGGGTCTTTGTTGTTGCTCAGTCTCTATGTTGTGTCCGATTCTTTATGACCCCATGGACTGCAGCATGCCAGGCTTCCTTGTTCTTCACTATCTCCCAGAGTTTGTTCAAACTCATGTCCACTGAGTCACTGATGCCATCCAACCATCCCTTCCTCTGTTGCCCCCTTCTCCTCTTGCCCTCAATCTTTCCCATCATCAGGGTCTTTTCCAGTGAATCAGCTCTTGAGCCCAACTGACAAAACTCCTATATATTTATATATGGCAACAAATGTTCAATAGGATTTGAAAATGCAATTTTAAAAAAGGTTTTGACTCTATAATACAAAAACAGGCTGTACATGTGAATATCAGTGGTCTGATAGAAGCTGGAGCAAGACTTTTTTTGGCAAGCTCCACCAGCTGTGGCCAGCAGCACTGTTTTTATACTTTGATGCCAACTGGTTGTGACTATTTTCTGTCTGCCCCTCCAAGAAAACAATCACTGTTAATTCCAGTTGGTTATATTATTGATTCTGGTTATTTAAACAGATTTATAATGAAATAATACTATAAATAATGTTATCAACAGTTTCTGTTGGTTCTATACCAAATATGATGACTGTGAAAATATTTAATACATATCTGGACACTAAAGGGTTTCCCAAACATTTGCTTCTGAAGAAATGAACTAAAACAAAATTAACTAAAAGTTCACAAGTATTTGTCCTGTATCATAAAATTCACTTACGTGAAGTTGAAGTTATAACTTAGTATTTTGAAATTGAGTCATCAATAGATGATAATAAATTTTCATCTTCCTTCAAAAATTTTTGTAAAACCCATGAAGTAACCCCAAAATTTAAACTAATTGCTTTACACAGTATCCCAATACCTATCCACTATCTTATAGAGGTTTTAAGAGCTAAAGTTTTAAAATTGGGTCATGAGAATAAGTAAAATTCTTTTCACCCAAGTAAATTTATCCTTATAATTAATTCAAAAATTAAACATACTTTAATAAACACAAAATAATTTAACTCCTGAAACATATTTGTTGTTTTTCAGTCGTGTCCCAACTTTTTGCAACCCCATGGACTGCAGCATGCCAGGTTTCCCTGTCCTTCACCATTTCCCGGAGTTTGCTCAAACTCATGTCCGTTGAATTGGTGATGATATCCAACCATCTTGTCCTCTGTCGCCCCCTTCTTCTCCTGCATTCAATCGTTCTCAGCATCAGGGTCTTTTCCAATGAGTTGGCTCTTTGCATTTGGTGGCCAAAGTACTGGCGCTTCAGCTTCAGTCTTTCTAATGAATATTCAGGTTGATTTCCTTTTCAGTTCAGTTCAGTTGCTCAGTAGTGTCCGACTCTTTGTGACCCCATAAACCACAGCATGCCAGGCCTCCCTGTCCATCACCAACTGCCGGAGTCCACCCAAACCCATGTCCATCGAGTCGGTGACTCCTTCCAACCATCTCATCCCCTATCGTCCCCTTCTCCTCCTGCCCTCAATCTTTCCCAGCATCAGGGTCTTTTCAAATGAGTCAGCTCTTCACATCAGGTGGCCAAAGTATTGGAGTTTCAGCTTCAGCATCAGTCCTTCCAATGAACACTCAGGACTGATCTCCTTTAGGATAGACTGCTTGGATCTCCTTGGAGTCTTTAGGATTGACTAGTTTCATCTCCTTGCTATCCAAGGGACTCTCAAGAGTCCTCTCCAACACCACAATTCAAAAGCATCAATTTTTCGGTGCTCAGCTTTCTTTATGGTCCAACTCTCACATCCATGCATGACCACTGGAAAAACCACAGCTTTGACTAGATGGACCTTTGTTGGCAAAGCAATGTCTCTGCTTTTTAATATGCTATCTACGTTGGTCATAGCTTTTCTTCCAAGGATCAAGTGTCTTTTAATCTCATGGCTGCAATCATCATCATCAGTGATGTTGAAGTCCAAGAAAACAAAGTCTGCCACTGTTGCCATTGTTTCCCCATCTATTTGCCATGAAGTGATGAGCACCTCATGCGAAGAGTTGACTCACTGGAAAAGATCCTGATGCTGGTAGGGTTTCGGGGCAGGAGGAGAAGAGGACGACAGAGGATGAGATGGCTGGATGGCATCACCGACTCGATGGACATGAGTTTGAGTAAACTCTGGGAGTTGGTGATGGACAGGGAGACCTGGCATGCTGCGATTCACGGGGTTGCAAAGAGTCGGACACGACTGAGCGACTGAACAGTCCATTGTTCCCTGTCTGGTTTTAACTGTTGCTTCTTGACCGGCATACAGGTTTCTCAGGAAACAGGCAAGGTGGTCTGGCATTCCCATCTCTTGAAGAATTTTCCAGTTTGTTGTGATGGCTTTAGCGTAGTCAATGAAGCAGAAGTAGATGCCTTCTGGAATTCCCTTACTTTTGCTATGATCCAGTGGATGTTGGCAATTTGATCTCTGGTTCCTCTGCCTTTTCCAAATCAAACTTGTACATCTGGAAGTTGTTGGTTCACATACTATTGAAGCCTGGCTTGGAGAATTTTGAGCACTACCTTGCTCACATGTGAGATGAGTACAATTGTGCGGTAGTCGGAACATTGTTTGGCACCGCCCTTCTTTGGGATTGAAATAAAAACTGAACTTTTTCAGTCCAGTGGCCACTGCTGAGTTTTCCAAACTGAAACATACATGTGGATTCAAAAACTATTTCATTATAATGAGATATAGTGAAAATAAAATTCACCCCTCTCCAGCTTTACACCACAATTTCTGAGGTTATAGTGCATTTATTGGAGAGAATTTTCCATGGTAAAAATACCTGACCTGGAGCCAGGAGTCCAGGGTTACAGTCCCTTTTATACAGTTCTTCAGCTGTGTGTCCTTGGGCAAGTCATTTAATCTCTCTGGACCTCATTTCCTTCCACTGTAAATGGAGAAGGTTGTGGTTGAAAAGCGCTAATGTTCCATCCTGTTCTAATAACCTATGAATCTGTGTGAGAGAAAGTTCATAAATATTCCATAATCTTCCTTTTACCAAAATGTTACTTCCAAATATAGATAACCTTTCATGACACAAAGCAAATGTTATGACAAGGTACTTTTCAATTAATGCAAATTTTAAAGTTACTATTTAAAACAATTCAAAAATAGAGCATACTCTATCAAAGATGTTGTGATTTCGGATATTTCAGAACACAACATAGGGATTGAATGCCAATCAAGTTAAATCTGAATGAAGCAAACTATCAAGTATGAATTTTACAGAGTTCTGGAACACTTCCAGATTCCTTCTATCATTTTCAAAACAAGATTTTCGAAAGAAAAAAAAATAAAGTAAGCCTCAATTAAATGGAAACCACCAATTATATACATTTCAAATTTAAATTTTTTTTTTTTACTCTCATATTAGAGAAAAAGTTCAATTTGACATCAGAATAAATTCTTATCAGTTATTCAATAAAACTTTTCTGCTCTCTTCTAACTTCTGGGGTATGGTCTGTGACACAGAACACTACAATAAAAATTCATTCAGAAAAATGTTCACTCAGGTCAGTAAATAGTCCTTAGTTAAAAATATAATCGCATTTACTATTGGTGTTATAATAAGTAGCCAAAATCTCCTAATAGGTTTTATAAAAATGTTTAAAAATAAAGCTTGAATATAAATAGGTTCCTGGTTAACCCCTTACATGACTATAATGAGCCAGGAAAAAAAAAATGTGTGGATTAGTTAATTGAGGATCTACCACAAAAGAAATAATTGGATGTTGTAATAAATGGGAAAAGAGTAGAATACGTTGTCTTGAATAATATCCTCATGCTATTATTACTTCACTCACAGTGCTTATTCACAAGTTTTCTGCTCTGAGATTCTGAATGTGAGATTCTTGAAAATGTTTATTTCCTGCCAGCAGTCAGTCACCATGAGCAAATATGGGGATGGAAGGTGTTGTCTGCATTTTATGAGTGTCAACCTGTGGTGTTTCTCCCTCTTCCCAGTTAGGTGGCCTGAGCTTATTTTTTCATCTGAGAAAGAAAAAAATATATATCTATAGAAACTATCCATGACAGTTATAAATTTATAGATATGATTTTTTTTAAATCATGTAACTTTTAAGTACTCAACCATAAGGAAGTCCACAGAGCTAGTCATCTGAGATTCAGAGCACCTATCTCATTTCATAGACTCTTGTTTCTGGCTTAACTATTCTTTAAAGGCTATTTTTCTATAGGAGGTTAAATATAGATCAACTGTAAAAAAAAATCAAGTCCTTAAAATAATTTACAATTTAGATTTAACACATCTAATTGTATTAATTATATTCCTGTTAACATGAGATAATTATTTTTTTTACAGTTTAGCTACACACATACTTAGTGAAAATTATTTTGTATATAAGTACAAAAATAAAAATTATATGCAGAGGTGTGAATAGAAACGTGTGCAGGTGTACACACACACACACACACATATACAAAACTAAGCACTTATTACCAATTCCCTGCCAAATATTTTCTGAGATGGTGAAACACTTAAATGGTAAAATTTGTAAAATGGTAAAAAAAAAAAAAAAAAAACCCACAAGTTTGACAGAAGCAGACCAAACTAGAATGTTCTGCTATAGTTTACTGGTTGGAGTAAAGGTCTCAGAAAAACCTAGCACCTATAAAATTAAAGCTCATCAGGAATAATATATTATTTGAAGCTAGATGCCTAAAACTTAAAAATGAAGAAGTTAGTTGGTTCTTGGTATGATAATGAAGTCTGGAATGAACAATGGTACGCATATTATTATAGAAACCACTGAATCAGAGACATGTTGTAATATGGAAAACTGTAGGAATACTATTTCCCAAGGCACTTAAAATGACACTAGACTAACGAAGAAAAAGCCCTGTGTAAAAACTAGGGAAAGAATTGAATAAACGGCTTCATAGGAGTATAATATTGCTACAGGCCTTGCATTTACAAGTGGATCTCATTCCCCTAACACTTAAGAGTGACAAATAACCATATCAGAGTTCCTCTCAATCGTATAAAGAATCAGTCAATAAAACAAAGAGGTTTGCAGAGAAGCGGGCAGAAGGTCAGAAAGGCAGCTGTCAAAAGAAGTATGTTTTCCTTTGGGGGGAAAAAAAGTGAAAGATTTTATGCATTTTAATTAGCCTGCTTGCAAAAAAAGGAGAACATATCAGGTGAAGAGTACTAATTATCACCTTCCAGCCCCACTAACACTTTGAAATCTAGCAAAAAAGAAGGAAAGGGGGTGAAAAAAAAAGGAAAGAAAAACACCCTCTCACTACAGGCCATTAAAAAAAATTATATATATATATATATGTATGTATATATGTGTGTATGTGTGTATATATATATATATATATATATCTCAAGGTTTCTTCCAATATCCTTCCAACAACAACTGACAAGATTTATCTTCAAAGAACTTTCTTGTTTACAAAATAAATTTTCCCCTCTGTTTCAAATTAAACCCAATTATCTGGTGAACAGTTTCCATAATAAAACCTGGTAGACAGAGGAAACATTTCCATGTTTTTTCCTCCTCCATTTGAGAGCCTGCAGGTTCTAAGAAGTGAAAACCATTCTTATTTATCCCATTAACACACAGGTGTTGAGAGGGCATGGAAGCCCCTGGAAAGATAAATGGCCTCATTTTCCTTGGATCAGGTTTTCGCGATAACTTCCAAAGAAAGTGCTGAAAACTCCCAGTTCCTTATTTGATCCATAAATTTAAAAACTACTATGGGAAACATAACATTGTCCTGAAAAGCATCATTGACTTTTTCTGGTCAGTGGCAACAAGTCATTGGTGTATCTAGTCACTGCTGAAGGACAAACTACAAATACTCAAATATTAATAGGTCCATCTGTTGAGATGGCAAATAGATTAAATGCACTCAGAGACCCTTGAGTCCTGGCTGATTCTCACTCACCCAGAGAGACTGGGTTCAGCTTTTAATCAAGCAGCTGCTCAAAGACACAGTCAAACACAGCACCCATCCACGGAGGAATTTCAGAAAAATCAAGTTCGTTCTACATCCTCAAAAATACACTTATGTGTGCCTGATATCCACAAAACTTAACTACAAAATTACAAATTTTAGTCTATCCCATGATAATTTTTGTGTTAGGCAGATGACTTACCAGAAAGTTTTTAACTAGCCATTTCCTACTGATGTGAACTCTGCTTTGCAAAAACAAAAAGGGATACTTTGAATAAAACCAGGTCATGGTTAGAACAGAAGAGCTTTTCCCAAATTTTCTTGACCTAAACTAGAAGCAAGAGAAATGTCTAAACAAATTTTAAATGCTTCCTTCTCTTCCTAGTCTATAAAATTGCATTTACCTGACCTGTCAAGAGGGCTTCCCAGGTGGCAACAGTGGTAAAAACCCGTCTGCCAATGCAGGAGTCATAAAAACTGTGGGTTCGATCCCTGAGTCAGGAAGATCCCCTGGAGGAGGGCATGGCAACCCACTCCAGTGTTCTTGCCTGGGAAATCCCATGGACAGAGGAGCCTGGAGGGCTATAGTCCACAGGGTTGCAAAGAGTTGGACATGACTGAATCGACTTAGCATGCACACATGACCTGTCAAGAAATGAAGAATAATGAAACCCAAGTCCAGTCCTCTCTCAACAGGCCCCCTTCGTGTTGAGCATTAAACAATAATCTGACAACAGGACAGAGCCTTCTCCAGTACTAAAATCAGCCTGACTAATCTTATTAAACCAGCATCTGAACCATGGTCATCATGGAATGGGAAAATAATTACACTGCTAATACCATAAATACTGTATCTACAAACTCCTGTGACTGGAGATAACAAGGGGCAAAAGAGAAAGTTCATTCTTGAAATGTCTAATACAAGAAAACTTCCCACAGAACAAGACTTCCAGACTGCAAAACAAATGAATGTTGGTAGATAGGCCTGTGACCCTAAATTGCCTTTAGTGTCAGTTTTAACACTGTTAGGACAGAAGGAAGTTTTACCAGTTTATAAAGAACTAACGAATAAATAAATAATGGAGTGCCATCTAACTCCCCCCAGTTAGGGGGAATTCCTTTAAAGATAAAGACATATTTAGAAGAATTATGCTTTCTTCCTCCTTACAGCTCATGAAAGATTTAAGGAGAAAGGTTTATTGAGCATAATGAAAACATAAAGTGGAACTCTCTGGCTGTGTCTCCTATTTTATTTATTTATTTTAATTAAAGTCGAGTTGATTTGCAAGGCTGTGTTAGTTTCCATGTCTCCCTCTAAGTATTATCATAACAAACAATATGAGAAGCTAAACATGGAATAATCATACAAATAAGACACTGCACTATGAGTCTCCCAAAGTGGGGAATGATTTATTACTGCAAATTTCAATATAAAGCAAGACAGAACCAAGTCTTCTCTTCATGGTGATTTCACAAATAACTGGTGTCAAATTGTCTTTGACACTTTTCCCTACTACTTTGCAATATGAAACTCTCAAAGAAAAAAAAAACGAAAAACAAGCTTTCATGTTTACAGAAGCAGAACAGGAAGAACGCTTTCTTCACTGATTGTAAAATGATATATTCTTATTATTATTAAAAGTACATAAATAGTGTCAACACTTACAGGAGAGGTTGTTAATTCCTCTTTCAGATGTCAAAGCCGTATTTTCAAAAATGCTAGTTAACACACACATCTTCCCTTCCTTTTTTGAATGGTCAGCCAAAAATTTGCATACTATCCTGGAAAAAATCATTTTTGACAGAAGGAACTGTCAGGGCAGGTGTACACACAAACAGGGCGATGTGCTGTCCTTCTCGAGATAAGATGTGAAAGGCAATAGACCCGACACACTTAGGAACTGACTGCCTTTCTGAATATTTTGAGCTTGGTGTTGCTCCTGTGAACCTCTGAAACAAGACCAGTCTCACGCTGGACTAATTACACCCAGGACCTCTGCTGTTACAGCCACTGCAGTACCCTGTCCTCTGGTTAATCTTGCCTCATTTTAATTCCAGCCAAAGACTAACAGAAAACAGTGTCTCCTTACGTGGCACTCTCGGTCAGCTATATCTTCACTGCATCACCTGTTTCTTGAGAATAAACCTTTGCCTTTGTTCGCCAATCCTTAAATAACCAATCTGAACTGGCAGCTAGCAGGCTGACCCGGTAAGCAATAGTAGGGATTATCCAGGGATGGTGCACATACATGCTATCGAGGAGTAGCCAAAGGCAGGCAGAGGATGCCCTTTCGCTGCCAAATAAGGCATTGATGACCATGAAGTAAGTGTGGGACGTAAGTGCTAAAGTGAGCGTGTTATTACTACATCAAGAGTTTAAAAGACACGACGTCCTGGTGGTCTAGTGGTTAAGACTTTGCCTTCCAGTGTAGGGGGTATGGGTTTGATCTCTGGTTGGGAAGATCTCTGGTCCCACATGTCTCATGGCGGAAAAAAAAAGAAAAATGGAACATAACAGAAGAAATGTTGTAACAAATTCAATAAACACTAAAAATGGTCCACATTAAAAAAAAAAAAGTTCAAAAGAGAAAGATATCCAGCCTCTGTAGGCTGCAGCTGCAACTGAGGCCAGAGAGAGGTGGCCAGGCTTGGCCAAGGATACTCAGCTGGCTACAGAACCCAAAGCTCCGTTCTCCAAATCGTGGGCTCTCTTCACCTGGCCACCCTGTCTCCACGGTCCAGTTCAGAGAAGCGGAAGGACTGAAGGTAACTCAAGTTGAACTGGGTTGGCATGGCAGAGCAATTAAAGAAGAGGATGAAGAAAGAACCCATCTATCTGACAGCATGAATCAGGGAAGTGGGCTTCCTGCTGAGCACTGTAAGAGTTCTTATTGGTCCTATCAAGGCTGACCCAAGGCTGACCTTCAATTTCAGTGGCTTGCCTCGCCTGATGTACAGGCCTTGGAAACAGACAAGACAGATTCAGAGACAGACAGGGAGGAAAACTACAGAGCGGGACCTCTATCACCAAATCTCAAAGCTCAGCAACCTGGCCTTGGACTCAGCCTCCCGCTGACCCAGATGAAGGTGCCTGGACTTCATGAGGTGCACCCACATCACAGACACGTGTCCCTCCTCCCCACCCAGGCGAGGGACTCTCACATTCCTTCTCCTCTGTTCTGTTTCATCTGTAATTTGAAATGTTACTTAACGTAACCTTGAAATAGAAGTGGCTTTTTCAAAGATTGGAAACATATGCATTTGAGGTAATGACACTGTCCACATTATAAAAAAAAAAAACAAAGAAATAGCTTGTGTGCTATAATTTGTGTCAGGATGAAAAAATATCTTAGGAATCATCTAACCCAGACCTATCGTTTTATAAAACGAAGTAATTGAGGATCAGAGAGGCAGGTGTTGTTTCTTTGGAATTAAAAACACAGATGTCTGGATGTGCCTGAAACTTTCTGAGTGAGAAGAGTCAAATGCCAGCAGAAAACGCTCAACTGAAATGTCAGAAATTCAAATTTTCATTTAACCTATGTTATTCATTCTTTACCGACTGAATAACTCACTCAGTAAAGGATCTGTCTGCAATGCAGGAGACCCAGGTTCGATTCCTGGGTCAGGAAGATCCACTAGAGAAGGAAATGGCAACCCACTCCAGTAATTCTTGCCTGGAGAATCCCATGGACAGAGGAGTTTGGCAGGCTACAGTCCATGGGGTTGCAAGAGTCGGATAGAACTTAGCAACTAAATCACCACCACCATGTTATCCATTAGCTGGGAGCCTTGAAAGAAGGCTTACCTTCTTCAACCTGGTTTACTAATATGCGACCTGCGAAGATTAAGGGCTTGAAATAGACAATCTCCAGAGCTCCCCCCGCCCAACAGATCTAAAAAGTTCTACGATTCAATTCCAAATTCAAGAAGAGTAGATAACAAGAATAAAGTAAATAACAAAAATAAGAGTAAATGGCTTAAGTGCATTTACAGTGATTGCTTTCAAAATCTTCAGCTCATCAGGTTATACAAGCATACATTTTTCTTTCCTAGCATCTGTCAGAGTCTCACATCTACGAAACTAGAAGCTCACTTTGACCTTAGCATTTAAGGGTAGCAGACAGTGACCCTGACAAACAATTAGCTGATAAGAGTTAGATATATTTAGCATCTAAGAAATGCACTATCAGTACACGGGAACTATTTGGAGCCTTTCGTCACCAGGAGATAGAGTATGAATCAGGTCTGTGTTACTACCAAACCACTCATCAAATCTCTACGAATGCAAGACACTATGTCTCCATGGCTGGTTTGTTTCATGTTTCAGCCCACAGCCACAGACAAATGCACTGATCCAAAATAAAACCTCCTGACTTTCTACACTCTCTCTGCTCAGATGTTAGTGATGCCTCCACCCGCAGAATTCCACATTGGGCTTTTAATGAGCAGAAGAACATTATGGGCTGCTCTCAGAAGACAGGACACCAAATGACCAGTGAAAAGGCCAGACCCGAATTCCTTTGAAGGAGGCACCGAGGTGACAGATTCAGCAAAAGGCTATGAAGTTCAGGCAGAATTTCACTAAAGAAATTACCAGGCTGGTTTGAAAAAACAAAGTTTCTTAAGACTACATTGTAGTGCTTACTTGGGCATCTTTTAATATCCAAGAAGTCATGTATGGGACTTGTTACAAACGTCCTCTAATCGGTCACTCAAAATTTCTTTTAAAAAAGAACAAAAAGCTTCCTGAGGATCTCCGCCACATGCAAGTAGCAGGTTCACAAACTCAGATCAAAGCCCACAGTCTAAGACCCTTATCTCTGCAGGCTGGCAAGCAAACACCGTTCAGCCATTGAAAGGGTGTCTACCCATTCTCTTAAGGAAGAAACTCAATGGAATAGAGACAACACAGCGAAGGATATCAAAGAGGCCACATTTGTAGAACAAAAAAAGTTTTTTAAAAATATCTTTTTTGCTAAAATTTAAGAATACTAGCGGAGTGGCTAAAACTAAAGAGAAGCATTCACGGAATATGAAGACAGGAAATATTGTGTCCACACCATCTACATTTATCAAGTCTTGACTAAAATACTGAGTCTGGGTGCTAAGATGCAAATAAATATATTCTGGGGCAGTGCTGTGGAAATATTGTGTCAGCCGCATGTGTAATTTTACAATTTCTAACAGCCAGTTTTGTTTAAAAAAAAGATAAAAAAAAGGTGAAATTAATTTTAATAGTAGATTTTATTTCACCCAATCTATCCAAGATATTATCATTTTAATGTGTAATCAAAAAAGGAGACCTTTTAAATATATATGTATATTTCCTTTGTAGTCCATCTTCAAAAAAGCAGCCACATTAATTGCAATGGCTGCCAGCCACTGTATTAAACAGAACATTTAAATATACACAGTTAATTGTCTGAAAATTGGAGGCATCAAAATACTGTGATAAGCCAGGAGAAGGGGAAAAAAAAACAAGATGAAATAAAGGCATATGTTCACCAAAGATGTGGCACAAAATTCTCTGCTGCCTGAGAAAGGAAGGCGAGATAGAGCGAGATTAGGCATAAATGAAATATGAACAATTTAAATTTAGACATCAGAGAGAACTTCAGAGCAACGGGGACTGAAACATCCCAACTGTAGGCATTTACACAGATCCTCTTCCTCAGAATATTGTATAAAATTAGTGTGATTTTTAAAAATAACTTAGAATCAGCTCTGAAAAAAAAGGACAGGGACTATGGAATACTACTGCTATACATTTCACTGAGCTTTGCACAATGACTCCTAGAATGTGTATATAAAGTTACCCTCCACAAAAGACTAAGTGATGTATATAAACTCTAAGGAGGCATGGTGAAGACAATGCATTTTCCTTTTAAAAAACTTAAGGACAAATGAAAGTATCTTGAAAGGACAAAGAAGAAAAGAGTCTGGACAACAGGAGCAGTCATTTGGAAAGAAATCAGATTCCACGGCATTTGGTGGCATCATCTACTACTCCAACAAATAAGATGTTAAGTGCGACAAGAGAACCAGTCCTAAAATATTTCCAATTTATCGCAGGCCTATGTGTACACACTATTAATTATTTTTGCACTGATCCTCCAATATACAATCAGTACAGAAACATGAGATGAATAAGAAAAAAAAATAAGCGATTAAATACATCATATCTGGATTACTTAAGTTTTTATTTGAATTTATTTCTAAATTTAACTGACAACTGATGAGCTATAAAATCAGCGTTAGTTTCATTCGGATTGTATTCTTTTTCTTTGCTTTCTATGCCATGTAGCTGTCAAAGATGGTTTTGAATAATGACTCATATTAAAGTGCAGCTCAACATTATCACCATCTAGATCTGATGTCTGTAAAATCCTTAAGTTATTATGTCATGAGAGGTTTTAGTTATGAGGCCTCTGAAATTGTGAGGCCTTGAATCAGTCATTAATATGCTATAACCTTAGGTACATTGTAAACTTAGGCTCAGCCTGTCCATCTTCAAAAAAAAAAAATTGTAATACTCTCTAAATTGTAGGCTGCCTTCATAATGGAAACAAATATTGGGAAATTATGTAATTTCCTTAATGCTGTAAGAAACAGCATTAAAAGGTTTAGCTTCCATTTGCCAAAAATGTTTAGCTCCACCCCCCTTTCAAACTTTCAATCATTTTCCTGTCCGAAGCACCAGAGGGAGAAGGCAAATCCCTAAGAATAAAATGGGGTCCTAAGTGGTGACTCAGTGATGTCAAAGCAGGAGGACCAGTCTCACTCTTGGAAGATGTAGCTTGTCTATTAAAACTCAATGAGTCAAGAACCGTGAAGTGCCAGGCACCTTCAGCCCTTACTTGAAGCCTGGGAACTAAAGTGATACCCTGGAATGAACTAGATTTACCTAGAAAGTTGGATCCTGGTTGGGAGTGATGGCTGAAAAATTTAATGGAGAATATTCCTGATAATGAATCCACAACCCGCAGGTGCCACGCTGGTGACTTTTGTAAGAAATGCCATGTGGGAAGGGGCCATGAGTCATACTGCTTTCATTCCTGCCCCATTCTTCAGACCTTGCCAACTGGAGAATGGAGGAATGTCCCCAGCATGAATCACCATGCTCCTTGGGGTCTGACCACTCCAGCACCTATTAGTGCCTGGGAAGAGAAAATCACATGACTCAACCCTTAAGAACCCACACCAGAACCACCACAACCACTGTACTGGCCCTTTCCAGTTTGCCCAAAATATTCCAAAGTCAAGTAACAGATGTTAAAATTACTACCTCCATTTATACAAACATGCCCATGTGAGTTAGAATTTTTACAGTGGTTTTTTTCAGAATTAGTGGTACATGTGAGCTCTCCTTCACCGTGTACAATCTGATTCTGATCTGCCAAACATATATTCAGAAAACAAGTGATACAATAAATCTCATAAAATTTTAATACTCCCTTTTTATCAGGTCAGCTTAAGTTTCCCACACCACTCTTCCTTGAGAAGGTTTGTCCTTTATTCTGACATCTCTGGTGTTAAATGATGGTAATAATTGTTTAATGCAATGATTCGTAACTGTAGGTGATTCTGCTCTCCAGGTAACACTGCTGGCTTTAGAGGTATTTTTGGTTGCCACCAAAATATTAGGGCATCTAATGGGTAGAGGTCACAGATGCTGCAGGACATGGAACACTGCTCAGGGCAGTCACACACATCAAAGAGTTATCTGGTCCAAAATGTCAACAGTGCTGAGGCTGAGAAACAGAAGTTAGAGTCTTCCCTTGTTGTTCAGTCACTCAGACACCAGGCTTCCCCGTCCTTCACCATTTCCTACAGTTTGTTTAAACTCATGTCCATTGAGTCAGTGATGCCACCCAACCATCTCATCCTCTGCTGTCCCCTTCTCCTCCTGCCTTCAATCTTTTCCAGCATCAGAGTCTTTTCCAATGAATTGGCTCTTCACATCAGGTGGCCAAAGTACTGGAGCTTCAGCTTCAGCATCAGTCCTTCCAATGAATATTCAGGGTTGATTTCCTACAGGATTGACTGATATGATCTCCTTGCAGTCCAAGGGGCTCACAAGAGTCTTCTCTAGTATCATAATTCTAAGTTCTCCCTAGGCAATTTTTTAAAAATTTTATTTATTTTTCAATCCAAATGACCTCAAATTGCTAGGCTCAGAAGGACAACTTGTTAGGGAGAGGTCACTGATTGACAGAGTAATAATCAAAGAAGTTTCAGACTCAGATAACTTTGAAGTCTGAACATCTATTAGAACTGCCATATGACCCAGCAATCCCACTCCTGGGCATGCACACCGAGGAAACCAGATCTGAAAGAGACACGTGCATCCCAATGTTCATCGCAGCACTGTTTATAATAGCCAGGATATGGAAGCAACCTAGATGCCCATCAGCAGATGAATGGATAAGGAAGCTGTGGTACATATACACCATGGAATATTACTCAGCCATTAAAAATAATTCATTTGAATCAGTTCTAATGAGATGGATGAAACTGGAGCCCATTATACAGAGTGAAGTAAGCCAGAAAGATAAAGACCAATAGAGTATACTAATGCATATATATGGAATTTTATAAGATGGTAATGATAACCCTACATGCAAAACAGAAAAAGAGACACAGATGTACAGAACAGACTTTTGGACTCTGTGGGAGAAGGCGAGGGTGGGATGTTTCGAGAGAACAGCACCGAAACATGTATATTATCTATGGTGAAACAGATCACCAGCCCAGGTTGGATGCATGAGACAAGTGCTCGGGCCTAGTGCACTGGGAAGACCCAGAGGAATCGGGTGGAGAGGGAGGTGGGAGGGGGGATCGGGATGGGGAATACTTGTAAATCCATGGCTGATTCATGTCAATGTATGACAAAAACCACTATAATACTGTAAAGTAATTAGCCTCCAACTAATAAAAATAAATGAAAAAAAAAGAGCAAAGGTGAAAATAGATATTTGCATAATGTTTTAAATGTTACTAACTGCTTTAACTTGTTTTCTGATCAGACACTAGGTGCATTTTGAATGCCCTTTATGAACCATTTCAGATCACACCACATGGATTTTAGCTTAGTACAAAGCAAAGTTTCTCATGGAAATAACTATTTCAGTAGGAAGTGGGTTTCTTATCACTGTTAAGATTTTACATGGAGAGTGAATGAACCCTTACCCTAACCATGCATGTGCCTATTTTAGAAAGAACTCCCAAAGGCCAGAGGATTAAACAAATGATACTAAAGGCCATTGACATTCAAGGTTTCCCTATAAAACAAGTCAAGAGCAAAAAATATGTGTTTCATACTTTTCCAAACACTTCCATTTATTAACAGTTTTCAAGCTCTTTCCCTGTTGGTCTTTGAACCTGAGCTCAGAGTCAAGGTGACAATAGCCACTCAATGTTTGAACCACTGAAGTCTGAACACCTGACTTCCTGAACCAAACTCTAACCAGCCCTTACTAAAATAAACCGAAAAAATTCATATGGGCATACTCCAAAGGAATAGCTACGTGTTTCATGCAATAAGTGTTAATATCTGTCTTAGGAATGAAGAGAGAAGAATCAGCATTTCATCTTTTTAAAAGCTAGATTATTTAAATTTTGTAGGCAGGGTGTGGCGCACGTGATCAGTGGTATCCAACTCTTTGCAACCCCATGGACTGTAGCCCACTAGGTTCCCGTCCATGGAATTTTTCAGGCAAGAATACTGGAGTGGGTTGCCATTTCCCACTCCAGGGAATCCGGAGGGTTCATTAAACAACTTCATCTCCCACAACTGTGCCTGCAAATCTAGTTTTTGTACTCTTCCTCCCTCACAAGTTATAATGTGTTTGAAACAGAACTTCTAACTTTGGAAGTCTCAAGAGTCGCTTGTTCATTTCACTCATTTCTTTATTCTGATATCACATATTCTCTTCAAATTCAAAACTGGCTGCTACTACCCAAAGGGGAAGCAATGACACAGGAACAGAAAGTCATACACCTACTTGTGGAAACCAAATTGTTTTAAATAAGATTGAGACTGGAAATACCAACCTCAAATTAGGAGAACTAAATCCATAATGGCCAGATGTGATCCAAGGGGAACGTGAATACAGGAAAAACATACAACAGGTACAGATGCTCACAGCTAGCTGGTAGGAGAGATCTCTTCCTGGCTTGGACATCCTCTCACATGTAAAGGCGGCATAACTGGTAGGATGCCCACACCAAGCTCACACCCACAGCTTCGCTTGTGAACTAGTTCAAAGAGATTTTATGTAAGTGTCCCTGGATCATAGTCGGAGGAGGCAGAAAGCTATCACCCAGGGACGAAAGCTTCATATCACTAGGTCACAAATTTTATTCATGAAGCGTTTAAGCTATCAAGAAGTGTGTATCTTTAAGATTAAGATGAATTGTACAGATTTACGCACAAATCCTGCTTTGTAGAAAGTGGCTCTAAAAACTGCTGACTTTCTGTTTTACTTTGTATTAAGCGTAAGATAAAAGTAGCCAGTAAAATGATAATCACAGACTTGGGAGAAATCTTAGTAATCACACAGTTCAAGCCTTTCAGTTTACAAATCAGAAGACAGGCACCCAGGATGTTGCAAACACAGTAAGGTTACACTGGAGTTAGGAGCTGAGCTGACCCTGAAACTCAAGTTTCCTTACTGACAGGTTAGGCTGCCTGTTATCTAATAATATGTTCAATCCTAGGGGAAAAAAGAACAAGGGTTTTCATATATCCCAAGACAGGCACTTATCTGACTTAATTTATTAAAAATAAAAGCAAAGATTAGTGATGTGATAACCTCTCATCTTCATTTAAATTTTATCTCCCTTCTGCCACATGTATGGCAATGGAGATAGTTTCCTTTTCTGGAAAAAAAAAAAAAAACAGTTTTTTTCCCCATGATATGATTTTATCCATACCATAAAACAGAATCTTTCAAGATTTGTCTATATGATAATTAATATCCATATATTTATATGTTACAGGACAGAGTAGACAGAGGTCAAAACAAGAGTCAGAAATGAAAGGACAGATGTGTAATTGGAAAAAAAAGAATTAGGAATAAATGCTGATTTTGCCACAAATGTACTGATACACTTTTATAGCCAAGCAAAGCGCTCCAACTTTTACTAAATATGACCTTTAGTAACATCAGTTTTGGTTCTCTGTTCTAACATAATCAAAGAGAATAAACTATTTCAAAAGAATACTGCTAAAAAGAACAAGATTCAAAGTTCTCACTAAAGAGAAACAAAGATAAAACCAAGTGACCAGTTCTTTGTTTCTTTTTTGTTAATCCCAAAGTCCTAACTTATCTCTCCCTGCCTGCCTCTTCCCTGGTGACCATAAGCTTGTTTTCTATGTCTGTGAGTTGCTTTCTGTTTTGTGTATATATTCATGTGTACCATTTTTTTAGACTGCACATATAAGTGACATGATATTTACCTTTCTCTGACTTACTTCACTTAGGATCATCTCGAGGTCCATTCACGTTGCTGCAAATGGCACTATTCTGTTCTTTTTATGGCTATGTTATTGTTTCATAATACATTTAAGGTTTGAAGAGTGGTGTTTGTGTGTGTGTGTGCTGACTTCAGGATGTAAGCCATACAAAAGTCAGTCGGGTTTTGCTGTGTTTGGGATTTTAAGAATCAAACCCAAATATACCTAAGAGAGGCTTAGCCAGTATACCTTAATGATTATTGATGCATTCCATTAATTTGTACTAAAACTAGCCTTGGGAACTTCCCTGGTGGCTCAGTGGTAAAGAATTCATCTGCCAATGCAGGAGACAGAGGTTTCATCCCTAGTCCTAGAAGATCCCACAGGCGGAGATGCAGCTACCAAACCAGTGCTCCAGAGCCCGCAAGCCACAACTACTGAACCCACCACACGCCTCAAGTACTGAAGCCTGTGCACCTACAACCCATGCTCTGCAACAAGAGAAGTCACTGCAAGAAGCCTGATCGCCGCAACTAGAAAAAAGGCCACACAGCAACAAAGACCTAGCGCAAGCAAAAATAAATAAATCTTTAAAAAAAAATTAAAACTAGCCTTATATTTCTTAAGATTGTTCATTCTAAAAAATCCATAAATTGTAGTGTGATTAAATGGGAAATTTTAAAATCTGAATTGTTTAAGAAAGAATCTGCATAATTACTAGCTAAAAGTATATTTTGTTATGCTAAAAAAAAGAACTTTCTGAATCTTGAAAATTCAGTAATTAAATAGACATAAATAAAAGTTATTTTCTTTGCTCCCTGACACAACCAACTGAATACAGTGGGGGCAACTTCGAAATACATTAGGACATTCAAAACCAAAAACGGATCCAAGAAACAAAGGATCTGAATCTTCAAAAACTATTTTGCACAATTACAACCAGGTCAAAAGTAGATCATGTTCAGGGAATCTGGTACAGAGAAGTGTCTGAGTAAATGGAATAAGGAAGACACTTTTGGTCAATTTTCCCTGTGATTTTCACCAGGTAAAAAACCACAATCATCAAGGTCAATTTTTCACAGGGATGTAGCGGTGGTTTAGTCACTAAGTCATGTTCGACTCCTGCGACCCTATGGACTATAGCTCGCCAGGCTCCTCTGTCCGTGGGATTTCCCAGGCAAGAATCCTGGAGTGGGCTGCCATTTACAGCCCTGACTGTCAAGGACAGTTTTTCACAGGATGTAGAGAGAAGTATAAATGCCTTAATGCAAAAGCCAGTCTCCCATTCATTTCCTATCTCAGGCAGTGCCTACTACGGGACCACCACGTAAGAGAGTTTAATAAAGAACCAAAATAAATGAATGAGTAGAACAGCATTCGAGAAGTCATCAAACTTACGCCCACCCCTAACCTCTGAGGAAACAAATGGGCCTCCATCGGTAATTCAGGGCCATCTACCACACTACCAAATTCCGCAGAGATCAGAGTTCTGGAATTTGAGACCATCACGTTTTCCATTTGAAGGGGATGTCTTACGAAGAATTCATAAAGCACTCAATAATGCCTTACTGAATCACTGACCATTATTGAGCAGACATTCAATAGATGACCTGTAATAATGAGAATATAGAAAATGACATTCCTGCTATTTAGATACACAAACTCTATTATGTCCTAGGACAGACGCTGTAGCCCAGGATTTAGTTTCACTTTCTTCCAAAGTAACAGAAGTTTTAGCTGGACACACAGCAGCTCAGAATAAAGTTTTCCCTGCCTTCCTTCAGGTGGCTGTGTCTCCCACAAAACCTCTGGTCAGTGAGGTGAGAGGGTTAGTGATGTGTGTGACTTCCAAATCATGCCATTATAAAGTAGAGTCTGGGGACTTCCCTGGTGGTCTGGTGGTTAAGACTTTGCCTTCCAAGGCAGGAGATGTGGATTCAATCCCTGGTCCAGTAGCTAAGACCTCACTTGCCTCAGAGCCAAAAAGCCAAAAGATAAAACAGAAGCAATACCATAATAAATTCAGTAAAGACTTAAACAAATGGCCCACATAAAATCTTTGGAAAAAATGCAAATAAATCCAAAAGGAGTATTTTTCACCTTTGCACTGCTGGGCTTGTGAACTTCACTATGAGCTCTCTTGGAGTGTGCAAATGAAGGCAACATTCTAGGAAGGCAAGCCAGTAACAAAACAGCCAGATCTCTGGGTGAGTTCATGAAGCAAAGCCACCCTATCTTCCCTGAAAGCCCAAAGGCAACTTCTAAATGGTCACACGTGAGGGAAATCAACATCTTTCCTGATTAAGTCACAGTAATGTTACTTCTAGTTCCTGCTTCACACAGTCAACTTGGTATCTTACCTAATTCATAAGCCAAATGAGCAAAAGCCACTCTTTTTAACTATCCCTACACATTCAAGCTAAATTATGTCAAACACACACACGCACGACTGAAACAATACGTGCAGACACACATATATGTATGTATCATCCACATATGTTGTGTGGGTGTAAGGCCTAGTCATTTTCAGATGCAAAATGACGGTGACAGATACAACACAGTCTTAAACTTCCTCTCCCTAATACTTCTGTCTGGATTAGATGCTTTCAAATGTGACTAGTCAAGAACTTGAGCCAAGAAATCACAGGATATTCCATCACAGATAAGATACAGATTTTGATAAGTAAGTTAGTTTTCTCCAAAAAGTTTTGTTGTTATCTACTCATAGATATAAAACACATCATATATCTGTCTATGACCAGAACTGATATTTCATCCAATAGGACATGGCTAAATGGCCTGTGTATACTGGAAAGACAAGATATGACCCTAAGAATGAAGACAGATGAGCAGTGATACAAAAGTGATAGATATAAAAGGAAGACATGATTTATGCTCAAGTCAGACAGGACACCTATGGTACTCCATTGACCACATCTATCCTGCTCTAAATTCTAAACCTAAGAGTGAAAAAACAGTCCTGTAGAACCACTCAGACACGATAAGAAATGGTCATCCCCAAACACAGATATCACCCGTCCTACTAAAAGCTGTCTTCTTGTTTTTACTTCCTTTGATAACAACTTCCTGATTCAAAAATTAAATTGTTTGGCAAGGGTTTCAGGCCTTCTCAAGAGAAAGTCCCTTTGGTCACAGGTGTAAGCTGTTACTCGTGGACTTTGACTCTACCCACAGGCACCAGGACAGCTTACAGCTAACAGGCTTATTACAAGTCAAGGACAAACACAAAATCCATGGAAACCACAGTGAAACACTAATGTTATTCTTCTGCACAGTTTCACATAAGTATCCAGTACCCAGAATATGTTTGACTCATTAACCAGCTTTCAATCAACTAAAACGACCACAAGAAATCCTCAGCCTGCTGGTTACCCAGGGGTGAAGGGTCAATAGAAAACACTTAAATAAACTAAACTGTCCAGCACATCATTACAAATGACACGTGAAAGCATGGGAATGTTTTCTTAAAGAAATACGTATTTTCATCTTAACCGCTCAATTTAAGCTACTCTCCAAGGGCCTCAAAAGGCTGCCCATTGAACAAATGCAACCTTTTCATTATGTCTCATTTTTCTTGGCCTCCCTGCAGTATTTTAACTCCTTAGTCATTCTTTCATTCTTGAAATTTCTTTTTGGTCCTTTGCTTATGTTGTACTGATTTCTCCCTTAACCTCTGTCAGCTCCACATCTGGGTCCTGAGATGCAGGCCTAGGCTTACTTTTCTCTAGATTCTAGGCTTTAAAGCACCAACTGTAACTTAACTACACAGATAAGAATCTCGAACCTCTTCCTCAACTCCAAGTAAACCCAAGTCACACTACTGGATCAGTTATCTTTCCAATGATCAAAATTCTTCATTCTCTTTCATTAATCCAATAGAAATCTACTCAGTACTGACTGTGTGCCCAGGATTAGTGTTACCTAGAAAAACAAGGTCACTGTCATGCCATAAAATAAACCACACTCACACTGGGGTGATGAACCATGAAAGGTTCAACAGAACCACACATCCTTCTCTCTGCTGAGCCATAGGTCCTAGAAAAGGTGAGTGGCCTTCCTTGCTCACTCCTGAAATTTGGCCTTGAGGTCATTTCAGTTGGTGGTATCAGCAATCTTCTAGTTACTCATATCTTGAGAGTCTTAGACTCCATGATACCCCCTACCCAATGAATGCCAGGCAGTCAATCCTAGCTGGTTTCATCAAATTCAGGCCTTTGTTTTAAGGTCAAGCACCACTGCCAAGTCTGCAGGAAGCCTTTCCCAACCTCCACCTCAGACACAAGCAATCACTCCTTCAAGGATCCCCTAAAACAACTGTCCGCCTTTGTGCTTAGCTTCACTATTAGATGAAAAGTTCAGAGAAAGCAAAACTGTTTCTGTCCACACATGCACTAAAGTATTCACACGCAGCAGGTGCTCAAAAGTGCTTTTTCTCCAAGTAGAGTTTTTCTTTCCTATTCATCCTCACACTGGCTCTTATTAGAGAGAGTATGTTCACAATCTCATTTTACTCTACAAGCAATGTCAAGATAAATTAAGTTAGCTAAATTGTGTTCTTTTTTTTTTTTTTAATTCATTGTCTCTATGGAAGAAGGGGCTGGCCTACACCATGTGCAAAATTCCTTTGGAGTCTAGAATTCTAGTCTTTTCTACAGTCTTATAAACTATGGGTAAGTAGAAATTGTCAGTATTAAAGATTTCTCCTTATATATTTATTTATTTGGTTGCCCAAGGTCTTAGTTGCAATGTGCAAAATCTTAAGTCAAGGCATGTGGGATCTAGTTCCCTGATGAGGGATCGAACCTGGGCCCCTTGCATTGGGAGTGTGGAGTCTTGCCCACCAGACTACCTGGAAGTCCTGAAGATTTCTAACTATAAAACACTGAGGAAATTCCCTGGTGGTCTAGTGGTTAAGACTCCACCCTTTCACAGGGAAGACTTCACCCTTAGCCCAGGGAACTAAGATCCCAGGTAATAAGTTAAGCAGCGTGGCCAAAAATAATAATAATGAAATGAAATTTCACAAGCACTGAGAAATAAACATTTCTAATTCAACAACTTATAAGGTGATTCCTCCAAACTTTCTTACACATAACTCTTTTAGCACACTAGTGCTATACTTCACTTTTGCCTAGGAATATAAACAGTAGCTTACAACACTTCACAAAGCAGAAACTAGAAAATGGAAAATCTCCAGTGGGTCTCATATTAATGATTTACTGGCACATGAAAAAACAGTAATTTCTAATAAATAGGACCACCTGTACTGAGATAGAATATGGGAAGAAATAACAATCCCAGGGCATTTTTAGGCCAGGCTGAAAGTTTATAAAAGTATTTGAAGGCAGCAAGTATAAGTAGCCAACAAGATGGCACATTGTCTTTTAGCTCTTTGTATAAGGGATCAATTTTTAGGCCTCAGTTCTGCCTGCATATCTTGATGCAAGGGTCAGAAAACTGATACCCCAAATGCCCTAGAACACTATCCCAAATATATAAATATTTTCAAAGTTAAGGTGAAAACTGTTTAAAAGTCTCACTAAGAGCAAATCCTGAACAAACCATTAAAAACTCAGAACAAAGTATGATACGTTCCAATTTGTAGTCTTCCTGCTGCAAATGAACCTATACAAAAAATTACAGTTGACAGATCGCCTCTTCAATAATCTATAGACTCTTCACAAGCATGCAGCTAACCTGTGGGCATACTTTCATACAAAGAAGGGATTTATTCCCAACTCTTTAGCAGCAATCATCTTGTGTGATTAAGTCATAGATATCATTGAAGCAGTATTTTGCTGATACTAATTTTTCCCTCTGGAATCACATGATTTCTCTTCACGCCTTATTATTATGGGAGACCTGTCTTTGGGTGGACTAGGGACAGTGATCTGTGGAATTTGTTCAATGGGAACTTAAAAGTGTAGCTCTGTCCCTGGGTAATAAGAAAAGTCCTTCACCATAATTTTGATTGTGCTTTAGAACAGAAAAACAGACACCTTTCTGGCCTGGCTGGGCTGCCTGGAAAGGAGCTAGAATGCAGACTTCATTACACTGTATTGATCTCACTAAATAAAGGGTTTGGAATGTATTGATCGGCTGAATGTTCACCGGACTCTGGGTGATGGGAAGGCCAGCTCACTGAATGAGGAAGAACAGAAAGCACTTTTGTTCTGGGGTGGCCACAGAGCAGCGTTTTCCACTAAGTAGTAGATTAACATGATTAAAATAATAGACAGCATTCAGTTAGAGAACAGGCCGGGAGATACGACTCATGTTCAATTCAAAGATTTCTCTCAGTTTTAAAAATGATCTCACAGTAAGTCAAAGGTAAAATGGCTTTAAAAAGAGTATCCTTTTGCCAGACTTCTAAGCAGAAAGGCAATTTCATCTCAAGACAGTTGTTCTCCGGAAACCCCCAAATTATGTAATTTTTAAAAAAACTAAATCTGCAGCAGCTTCCCCTTTGCCCTTGTCAGTTTCAATACAACGGTGAAATGATGCATTCACATTATCACATGCCTTACAAGGAGGGGTAAATCCAGGATTAATTTTAAGGTTCGTTTTGTACATCTGCTCATTTTCATTTGGAAGGACATGATTTTCTTCAGTCAAACTCAATTTTCATTCAAAATGCCTGAATATGCTGTGGACTGACCTTATTACAATAAAAAATAGTTGTTGCCAAAATTTTCAGCAGACTTTAATCTCAGAAAAGAGAAACCATACCCCTTTATCCTGGTTTTCAGAACCCAGACCAAGCATGTGTTTCCCAATTTCATGAATGTCCCTCTTTACATTTTCAAATTCTCAATTTTAAAACAAATGAAAGAAAAACCTGTTTTTCTAAACATCAGCCAAAGAAATATTTCTGAAAAGCTCTTTCACCTTCTCTTCCAAATTCAATTGGTTAAGTATTCTGATCTAATACTACATTTATTGTGCTGTGAGTTGCGCTTAGTCGATCAGTTGTGTCCGACTCTTTGTAACACCACGGACTGTAGCCCGCCAGGCTCCTCTGTCCATGGAATTCTCCAGGCAAGAATACTGGAGAGGGTTGCCATGGCGTCTTCCAGGGGATCTTTCCAACCCAGGGATCGAACCCAAGTCTCGCTCACTGCAGGTGGATTCTTTACCCTCTGAGCCACTGGGGAAGTCCAAGAATACTGGAGTCGGTAGCCTATCCAGGGGAACTTCCCAACCCAGGGATGGAATCGGGGTCTCCTGCATTGCAGGCAGATTCTTTACCAGCTGAGATACCAGGAAAGCCCAATACCATATTTACTTACGATTAATACCTAAATTTACTCCTCTAGGATTACTGTATTTAAAAGACAGGAAGACAATGATTCAGTATTAAGTCAGAGCATTCACCTCCTCCTTATCTCTCATGTCTTTTTAACCTCACTGACTAATAATGATTAAAGGATGACTCATTTAAAGAAATAAGATAATTGGCTATAGTTCAGAGGGGGATGGTAGTCGAGGGGAAATCCAGCCCAGGAAATGGACTCAATCTTAATGGCTACTAAAAGGCTGTGCAGTGCAGTATCTCAGGTCAGTTGCTACAATTTTCATATTACGGCATACACACTTCCTACTCATTGTGTGCGTTCTGAAATTTTAAGAGAGTTATTTAAGAGTGTTAGATACAAATTTTAAGAGTGTTAGATACAAATATGAGTTATTTAAAAAATTGGCTGAGTTTTAGATAGTAAAAGCTTTTGTTGTTGCTGTTTGGTCATGCCCGACTCTTTGCAACCCCATGGACTATAGCCCTCTAGGTTCCTCTGTCCATTGAATTCTCCAGGCAAGAACACTGGAGAAGGTTACCATTTCCTTCTCTAGGGGATCTTCCTGACCAAGGGATCAAACCTGCCTCTCCTACACTGGCAGGCAGATTCTTTACCACTGAGCCAGCAGGGAAGCCCCAAGTAATAGCTTTATGTCCATTTGGGAGAACGCCATACTGTGACTCCAATATTAGTTGGGGAAGGAGGAGGAAGGGACTTCTACTTTAATATTTATGTTTCAGACTATGAAGTATGAGAAAACTCTTTAAGTTTCTTCCTCTGAAGGTCAAGAAGTCAGAAACCCAGCACATTACTGCCCAGTCATTGATTCATTTAACCAATATTTACAAAGTACTTAGAATGAATAAAGAAGCTGCCACCGCTCAATTAATACACTGAATACAAAAACTAATATTGTCGAGTAGTGATTCCAAAGATGACAGGAAGTGGAAGAGAGTAAGACTCAAAGATAATACTTTAAAATTTATTTTCTTCTTAAAAAAGAGGCCAGGATTAAGTGGACATACAATGAGGAGGGAGAGCAATGAGGAATTCAACCCAAACACTTGTTTTATAAGAATGAACTTATCTACCCTAATACAATTAAATGCAAATTAACTTGCTTTCTGAAAATCAAAGTTGAAAAGGAAGGTGTGGAAGAAAACCCCTAAATCATCATAATAAACATTTATTTAGCATTTCCCAGGTGGCACGGTGGTAAAAAGAATTCCAGGGACTGTACAGTCCATGGGGTCGCAAAGAGTCGTATTCTTGCCTGGGAAATCCCAGGGACAGAGGAGCCTGGCGGTTAGGCTACAGTCGGTGAGACTGATAAAAGGTCATACATTGTTATTCTAGAGGAAATATCCAGATGCAATGGTCTTAAAACTGTACAAACATTTTTTATTTTGAAGACTGCCATCATTCAGAGAAAAACAGATCCTGACATCTGTGACTGTTTGCTTAATTATACACTGTCCTCAAATGGATATGGGCTTCCCAGGTGACGCAGTGGTAAAGAATCCAGTGTTAATGCAAGAGACACAAGAGACAAGGGTTCGATCCCTGAGTCAGGAAGGTCTCCTGGAGTAGAACTGGCAACCTGCTAAAGTATTCCTGCCTGGAAATTCCATGGACAGAGAAGCCTGGAGGGCTACAGTGCAGGGGTTGCAAAGAGTCAGACAAGACTGAGCGATTAAGCATGTACATGCAAACAAACGGGTGTATAAATAAAACCTAAACAGAATAATTGGGGAAGGTGATATGACTACATAATCAACTTTAAAAAATAAAAATGAATCACTTCTTTAAAATACAGAACAGTGTATACTCCAGCCTTAGAGAGATGACACATGGCCTTTGATAAAATACAGTATCTTTCTTTTACCGGCTGGGTGCTTGTGCAAACTCTTTAGCTTTTCTGAATTTGTTTATGCAATCCCTTTAAAGTATATACAAAACTTACCCCACTGTTTGTTATGATAATTAAGCTAAACATCTAGGCCACTAACCTAGTATCTGGAACTCAAGCAAATTGGCTACACATAAGATAATATAAAACACAGCCAGGAGGCTTCTAATCTCTCATCGACAAACAGTAATTACCTTTGAAAAAAATCTTAATATTGGGTAAATCTCTCCAATTTTCTAATCTCCTGGATAAAGAGAATAAGTAAGTGAAATCCATCATTGATTTCAAATATTACTGAGTGTGCTGAGCTCAGCAAAGGGGATAAAGATATAAACAAGACACAGGCCAGCATGCCAGAACTACAAAGCTAGTATGGAAAAGTGACTTCCAAGTTCCCAGAACTGCAAGGTGGACAGAGAGAACTGGTAGGTTCTGGAACAACAGATCAGCACCTGCAATGATGCAGCGCACATGCTGGTCGTGTCCAGCTCTTTGCGACCCCATGGACTGTACCCACCAGGCTCTGTCCATGGAATTTTCCAGGCAAGAGTACTGGAGTGGGTTGCCATTTCCTACTCTAGAGGATCTCCCCGACCCAGAGATTAAACAGGAGTCTCCTGTGTCTCCTGCATTGGCAGGCGGATTCTTTACCACTGCGCCACCTGGGAAGCCCCAAAGATATGGCAACATGATTCAATTTGCAGCCAGGACCCATCAGTAATAGGAGCCCAGGAATGTCCCCAAAGGCTATGGGGTGAGTTTTAGGACCAGATTCTGCAGTTGAAGGCCTTGTGTGGTGGCCTCAGGCAGCTAGACTTTGTCCCTAAGGCACCGCTGACCCATGGAGCCCCATGGGGAGTCCTCAGGCAAGAGAGAGACACAAAACCTGCTCTGTACACTGAATTTTAGCAGCAATACAGAATACAGCTTGAAGAGGAATTTTTACTATAAAGAAAAGATAAACACTGTGTTACTTACTAAATCACCTTCTTTTGTGTAGAAAAAGAATGAACATCAAGTTATCCAATCCACCAACCTGATACAGAAGAAATAACACTGAAACCTACAGAACTTTTCCCTTAATTTCTATGGGAGCAGTTTCAGATTTGGCTGATGGACTCAACTTCCTAGTGGTTTGGCAATTTATATGCTTCCCCTAATAATAGCAAATTAAAATTCCGGTGGCCAGAATGACAGGTTGCCCAAGTCTGATCTGAAATTTGGGAAGCAGCCATCAATACAAGGCCCTGAAGTGAAGGAAAAATACTTTTTAGTGAGCAATGGTCAAACCAATTTACCTATTCACCCAAACATATAAGATTTTACTTGGTGTTATTAAAATAATGCTGATTCCACTTTTTAATAAGGAAAATAATCTTTTGAAGAAGCAGAGCACTAAGGCTTGTTACAATACAGTAATTTAAGCCATGACAAAAAAACCCTTACAAGCATATATAAATATAATTAGGTCTGAAAAAAGCAGGGTTTATTACGGGTGGAAGCAGAGTTGCCTTAATGTATACAAGACCTTCAAGGTTATTTTAGTACAAACTTAATTAGAAAAATTTTTCAAAAGAAACACACATATGTGCCATTTCCTCTCTCACTTCATATAATCACATGAACTCATTGAATCGTATGGTTAACATATTGCGAGGCTCTATGTGCTCAGCCTTCAAAGGACATGGGTGTTGCTGGCCAAGGGTGATGATGGTCAAATATTTTGCAAAGTTAAACTATTACTTATTAACTTATAACCCTAAAAAGATGCTCTGCAGCAAATATTTGAGTTAATGAATGAAAAGATAAAGAAATGACCGAAGATGAGTTGGCTCCTGTTCTCGGACACTTCTGATGTTCCCAGGACGTGTGACGGTGTATATGTGGAAAAGAAAATAATAAAGGTGTTCTATTGTCAGAAAATAAAAATAAAGGAACAGTACAAACAATACAATCAGTAGGACACGAATAACTACACGGAGTGCATGGCAACTCATCACCATACTTCTGATGTACTTTAATAATGTCATGAAATTCCGTCAGGTTTTCATTTGGTTTTTCTGGAACCAAATGCAAAATTAAAACAAATTCACAGGTTCTGAAAAACTTTTAAAATTGTAACTAATTTTCATAATCTTATCACTTAATTTCTTAGATTACACATCAAGAACTGTATCTGTACAAAATACTACGTGTGCACCTAAAACAACAGAAGTATAAATATTTATTTCTCAGATGTTTAGCTAGCCTCCAACGAACCTTGATGGCTAAACTATAATATTCCAAGTTTTATTATAATATGTTTCAAAGGCATTTATGAATTAAGGAACTAACCAAACTGCTGGGTTTAGCATTAATGCTGTTATTAATGAGTCTACCTCCCAAAGAAGGACACAAAGACAAAATAAATAGAATGAGCTTTTGCTGCATGTTCAAAACACACCCTATTTACTTGGTTCCTGCAGAGATACCAGTGGTACAAGACATGGCCTATCTGAATTGCTATTTTGCTTATATTTGAAAGTATAATTGTAGATGCAGCCACCCATCATCTCCAATAACTCCAGACTTTCATATGCAGGTTTCAGATGTATCCTAGCCCACTCGAAACAATTAGGCATCAATTGTTTCTTGAATTATGTGACTTTTGTCCCTTCCATATGCAAACAGACCTTAGAACTGCCTTTGTGTGATATGGTTATTAGCTACTCCACTGAAAATTGTAATTTACCTTTCAAAACATCAAGTCCAAAGTTAACATATTTGTAATGCTAAATTGTTTTTCTCTGAAAATGGATGTGCTTCCATCACTTTAATACTTTAAAATTATAGCTATAAACATTTTAAACTCACAAATGAAGCATAACTGCCTGTAAATAAAAATCTATCTACGATATAAGTAAGTATGCTTTAATTGTGGTAATTATCAAAAAAATATTTGTAAGAAGACGGCCTTGAGGCCATTGGTAAACACAGACCAAAGATCAACTATCAAAACTTTTTTGTTCTTAATCGAAGTTCAGCTTATGATTTGCAAATCAGATGAATATCCCTGAGACTTTAGTCCTGTCCACAACATGGAAAATACAAATTATTAACTTGGAAAAAACTAATGATGACTCTATATATCAATAGCATAATTCATATACCTTTCTTATTACATATTTTTAAGAAATCTAGAGCTACATAAAAGATTTGTTATTAGGTAAAAAAATAGAATTGAGGGAAAAATTCAGTATTAAACACAGTGTCCCTTCTCTGCTACATTCTTGGTATAATGATGAACTTCTCTTCATTTGTAAAACAGACATAGACTCGTAGCACTCATAGTTAACGCATGACTGTAAGGCAAACAGGTGGTAATTCACAAACATGGAATACTTTCATATCCAGTACATAACGTTCAATAAGTAAATATCCTCCAGAAGCATTATGGCCCCTTGAGGATGGCATGAGCACTGACAGAGTGAGCGTGGGCATGGGGAAGTCATGGCCGTCCTCAGAGGACCACTTCTGCTGGAGAACAGAGAGGAACCCTGCTGAAGACTCTGGGGCTGAGTACTCCACCCTAGAAAGCAGGGCCAACACACTGCTTTTCAAACTGCAGATAACGACAGAGTCTTAGTATAATTCGGAATGCAATGGAAAATGGAGCACATCATGTGCTTAAGCTGCTTAAGTCGTGTTTGACTCTGCGACCCCATGGCCAGTAGCCCGCCAGGCTCCTCTGTCTATCGGATTCTCCAGGCAAGAATACTGGAGTGGGTTGTGATGCCCTCCTCCAGGGGATCTTCCTGACCCAGGGATCGAACCTTCATCTCTTATGTCCCCTGCATCCCGGGGTTCTTAACCACTAGCACCACCTGGAAAGCCCACATCACAGTCAAGGGTAAGCGTGCTCTCTTGTGAAATACATAATATACAGCATCGTAAAATGTGTTTCTGACAATGCCTCCCAGTCATAACAATTGAAAATTACTATCCTAAAAGACAGGGGTATATACCCACCCCACACAGGACATCCGTGAAATAATTACACCAAACCTAGCTGGGGTCTAAACTGTAAACTGTACATGCTCAGTTGTGTCCGACTCTATGACCCCATGGACTGTAGCCCGCCAGGCAAGAATACTGGAGTGGGGTGCCATTTCCTCCTCCAGGGGATCTTCCTGACCCAGGGATCAAACCTGCGTCTCTTCCATCTCCTGCGTTGGCAGGCAGGTTCTTTACCACTAGTGCCACCTGGGAAGCCCCTGGGGACTGTGTGGAAGGATTAATTGGCAAAAGTCCTGAGAAAACAGAGCATCACAGCAGCTGAGCAGGCCTCTTCCAGGGAGCCCTGCAGGAGACGATTTGGGTTCCATCTCCAGAGACTAAAGTCTAAAATTATGTTACCTCCGTTGGGGCACAGTGTTGTAATGCTGCCAAGATTTTCCAAAGTAGAGTTCCACTGTGAGGGCAACAAGCCCTCTTTGAAATCAGTGGAGAAGAGTAAAAGGATTACATTTCCATGAGAGGCTGAGACTTCAATTTTGATGAGCTCCCTTTAAGAGTTAGTTAAAAATTTAGAATCAGGCGCATATCTGAGCACATATACTCATTCTCTCAATGGAATCTTTATTTTTAAAACCAACTCTTTACACCATGTTCTCAGCTAACTGGACATATAACCACAAAATAGTTCCAGAAATCTGAGAAAGCAAATGTCATTTTGGACCCCATAGATACCAGATAATTTGTTGACAGGATGACCCATGCAAAAAAGATCAAGTAAGATATTCTAAGTTTTATAGTGCTGCAAAGTAATAATTTCCTTTTAAGGTTCTTCTGCCCTTTTTACAAATCTAGAATTATATATCTTTTTCTTTCCCCAAATACTAAAATTCATGTTTAATAAATACTAAATTTTATGTTAGGAATTTGTTAAAGACTGAATACTTGCAGCTCCCCCAAAACTCATATGTTGAACACTATCCCCTGATGTGATTTAGAGGTGGGAACTTTAGGAGGTGATGAGGTCGTGAGGGTGGAGCCCCCACAGTGGGATTAGTGACCTTATGGGGAAAAAAAAAAAAGAACAATGAGCTCCCTTGCCCTTTCCACCATGTAAGCACCCAATGAGAAGACATGCCTGGGAAGCAGGAAGAAGACCATCAGTGAATCAGCCAGAGTCTTGATCTTGGACTTCCCAGCCTCCAGAGAAGTGAGAAATAAATTTCTCTGTGTAAGCTTACAGCACTCTGTTACAGCAGCCTGAAAGTTCTAAGACAGAAACCAAAGGAAAAATTTCTCTGAGAGTGAACTTCCTTTCAATTTAAAAAAATCTAACCCTCTGAATGACTTCTGGTTCATTACTTTGTAAGAAAAGAGGCCATAGGTGTGAAGACAATCACAGCAAGGTCCCTATGCAAGCACTCTGAGGGTTTTTAGTGTTAACAATTACTGCTGCTGCTGCTGCTGCTAAGGCGCTTCGGTCGTGTCAGACTCTGTGTGACCCCATAGACGGCAGCCCACCAGGCTCCCCTGTCCCTGGGATTCTCCAGGCAAGAACACTGGAGTGGGTTGCCATTTCCTTCTCCAATGCATGAAAGTGAAAAGTGAAAGTGAAGTCACTCAGTCGTGTCCGACTTTTCGCGACCCCAGGGACCATAGCCTACCAGGCTCCTCCGTCCATGGCATTTTCCAGGCAAGAGAATTGGAGTGGGTTGCCATTGCCTTCTCCAACACCTTACTTCACTTCTAGGCAACTCACAAGAACACTTTGATAGAATCTTCACTTAGCACATCGATCACTGCCATGGTGAGTTTCTATTAAGATCTGACCTAGAAAAAGCCCTTAATTTTTCTTCCTGTACTTCTCTATCTTATAGTCTTATCCGAAAAATCAAAATATTTTGCAAGAGATTTAGAAAAAAAGAAATGGTCCATTTAAACAGACAGGAAAAAACAAAACAAGGGATAGAGAAGAAATTGTTGCCAAAACAGCTTTTTGTAGACTAAAGGAGTAAGACCCTAGAGCTTAGTCAAAATTTCCTTTTGCCCAAATACTTTTCATCATTTCACAAGCTAGCATCCCATTTCCATCTTTCTAAGTTACTGAAGACTTCATTTTTCTTTTAATTTGCATATTGTTCCCTGCAACAGATGATACTGTCCTTGACCTCATTTCCTGTTTCTCGGTAAATCGCCAAACTTCTGTTCAGACTCATTGACTCATTTAATCTATCACCTAGGGTTACAGCCAGGACCTGGCTGGCGTTGTATGAGGCCCTGGGGATACTGGGTAAATAAGTGACCTGGTTCCACCACATAGAGGTGACCATCAACCTCAGGCCCATGGCAGAAAAGAAGAGACCCTTGAGCAAAGCAGCAGCTTTTCGATCCCTGTCTTGATACTTCCCCTTCCTAGCTATAAGCCTGTAAACCAGCTTCTCCTGCCCCCGCAGTCATGAAGCTTGTGCTCCCACCGTCAAGGTGATCCTCATCAACCAGGATGCAACTCGCTTTGAGTAACAGAAATGCCTCTCTCACTGTCTGACACAGTCATTAGGGCTTATTGGCTAACATGACAGGAAGCCCAGGGATGGAAAAAGGTCTGGATTACATTAATTCAGCAGCTGAGTAATCGCATCAGAGGCCAAGCTTCTCTCCATCTCTCCTCTCTGCCTGGAAGTGACGGACTGGCAAGAACTGTCGAGATTATTTAATTCCTTGTCTTCATCTAGAGAGGAAGAGAACCATGGAGGCAAAGGGAAGGAGGTGTGGGGTACAGTGATGAGGGGGCAAAGACCTAGAGAGAAAGGTAGAGAGGAAGCAAAATTTCCCTAAACTTGACCTCACTGATCCAAAAGTTTCCACTGTGGTCATAGGAATAAGGCTATGATGTCTTGTCCCTAGAATTGTAGGTGTATCAAGCTTCTAAATCAATGAACTGCACAGTAATCGAGGAATGAATCTCAGGAAAGGCCACTATGACGCCAACTACACAACTGATTTGCACAACTTTATTCACCTACTGTTTATAGCTTTTCAAGTCTGCTTCATCCAGATGGTCCTCTCCAGAGTCCATAATCACCTAATTCTCCTTCCATCACTGGATGACTCCCACCTCAAGAGCCAGCTCAGTTCCTCGCTCTGAAACTCAAGGGTCTTTGAGATGGGATAAGTGTATAAGCATTAGTTGCTCAGTCATATCCAACTCTTTGCAACCCTATGGACTGTAGCCTGCCATGCTCCTCTGTCCATGAAGATTCTCCAGGCAAGCATACTGGATTGGGTTGCCATTCCCTTCTCCAGGGGATCTTCCCAACCCAGGAATCAAACCCGGGTCTCCCACATTGCAGGCAGATTCTTAACCATCTGAGCTATCAGGGAAGCCCAGATGGGATGTGGGGGTCACAAAGAGTCAGACTAACACTGTGTGACTAACACTTTCACTTTTGTCCCATCAGTCTACATTTTGGGATGTTTTCTCCAATAAAAATCTTCCTCCCATGTCCATCTGATCTCAGACACACACCCCTTAACTACTGCCTCCTTATCTATCCAAAATGCCACTCTGCAAAGCATAGTTCTCAAAGTATGCCTCCTCCAATACCTCATCCCTGCTGTGTCTGGTCCCTCACTGACCTGACTTTTCAGTACACCCTATGGAGGCAGCATGGTTCATCAGAAAGATCATGGGAGTGGACATCCCACTGACCCGGACTCAACCCCTGGTGCCACCACTTGCTAAGGAAACACCTTGGGGAAATCACTTTAAACTGTCTGCATCTGAATTTCCTTACCTGCAACATAAGTAGAAATGAAAGTGTCTATTAAGCACCTGGAACATGCAGACATTTGATAAATTTTAAAAATCTATTACCATTACTGGGCTTGCCAGGTGGCACTTGTGGTAAGGAATCCACCTGCCAATGTAGGAGACCAGAGTTTGATCCCTGGGACAGGAAGATCCCCTGGAGAAGGAAATGGCAACCCACTCAAGTATTCTTGCCTGGAATTTCCATGGGCAGAAGAGCCTGTAGTTCAGGGTGCCACAAAGAGTTGGACGTGACTGAGCATCACATATTATCATTATAGAACCTTGGAAACTTTTGCTTTTATACAGTCTTCTGATGCTGTCTAGAGCTCTCACACACTAGATCTTCACTTCACAGGAAGTACTCTGGAAAAACAAAAGATTCATCAATTTCTCCCCTACAAGCTACATCTGGCAAAACCAAGATGGGGCTTTATGTGGACTACCTACATCTTCTCCCATCTTCCATAGCAATGAATTTCTATTTCTTAAGTAGAAAATATTCCGGGGCATACAGTATGCTGGGTAGTGATTTGTGGTCATTTTGGAAAAGAAAGGTTGAGACAATGGACCTTGTGCATCTTGACTGGCAACAAGGACTTTAAAACCCCAGGCAAGTAAGTGTATTCTGGCACACACAGGGGGAGGTGAGAGAGCTGAAGGGGCACAAAATGTTCCACCTGAAGCAGGCTTTCTGGGCAGCACTGCTCTCATGAGCCAGAGAGGAAGGACTCCATGCAAGGGACAGAAATCAGAAGACAATATCCAGACTACCTCCAGCCACTCATTACTCCTACAGTGAGTCACCTCAGCTTTCATTACCTGAACTCAGTTTCATTACATGAACATAGAAACGCTCCCCTTCCGCACCCCCAGATGCACCCCATCTTAGCTGTCCCTTGGAATTTTGGGCAATCAATATGATGTTTATGAAATTTCTCAAGAAGTATAACACACTTTATGCAAATGTAAAAAGCAAAGGCATCACTCTGCCGACAAAGGTCCGTAATAGTCAAGGCTGTGGTTTTTCCAGTTGTCATGTACGGATGTGAGAGCTGGACCATAAAAAAAGCAGAGCACTGAAGAATTGAGGCTTTCAAACTGCAGTGCTGGAGAAGATTCATGACAGTCCCCGGGGAAAGCAAGGAGATTAAACCAGACAATCTTAAAGGAAATCAACCCTGAATACTCTTTGGATGGACTGATGCTGAAGCTCCAATTCTCTCGCCACCTGATGCAAAGAGCTGACTCATAGGAAAAAACTCTGATGCTGGGAAAGACTGAGAGCAGGAGGAGAAGGAGGCGACAGAGGATGAGATGGTTGGATGGCATCACCAACTCTATGGACAGAGACAGTCCATGGGGTCTCAAAGAGTCGGACATGACTGGCGACTGAACAACAACAAAAATACACTTATAAACAAACAATCTGAATACCAAAGGTAAGGTGATTCTTATACATTTCAACACAGCCTCACCCAAATGTGCATATTGCAACCACCAGACATTATATATCAATAATCAGCAAAACAAAGGATGTACCCTGTTCTTAATTGCTTAGCTTATTTAAATGGTTCCCTAGGAAAATAATAAATTATAATTATGATTTATGGGTTAAGTCATTAGGGCATTTAAATATCAAACTACTAAACTTCTGACAGTGTGGCACTAATAGGGATTGAGAGTTCACGCCATCTACTAATTTGCTAATCATTAGTAAAGTGACAATACCATACTGGGGCTTCATCAGTTTGAGTAGTCAGTGTGAGATTACTTCATAAGGGAACATTTTCCTACAATATAAACGCAACAAGATGCTTTAATAAATGTCTTCGACATTGACAGAATAGATGACAAGTCAACAAAAGACGCCATGGCGAATCAAAGTGACTGAGCTGAAGGAATAATTACATATATGCATAATGTGAAAATCTGCAGGATTTAATTTCACAAAGGAATCAGGAGAACAAATATTCAGCTCTGTCAAATTTTTGCTCCAATCATCCCATGAAGGCGGCCCCTTATTTTTGCCCTTTAAAACCACACAGAAATGCTCCAAAGGAACATTTATAATTTTAAAAATTGCTAGAAATGGGGACTGTTTCCCCACTACCATAAGTAATAAGTGTGAGCTGGGCTCTGGTATTTTCCAAAGCAATGCAGACAGACTTCCTTAGCCAGGAGAGAAAACAAATATTTGCTGAATACATGTTGGGAACACAAATACTCCCCAAGCTCTGAAAATTTCCACATCAACACTCAGTTAAATTTGTAATACCTGTTAACCTGAGAATATTTAATTTACAGAGAAATTCTGAAATAAAAGACAAAAGTAATAATGAACTTGCCCTTATTTGTTGGGCTTGAAAAATACTTCAATGCACAGCTCAATAAGGTCAAGGGCAGATGGGAAAGGAGAACTTCGGGGAGGCCAACTGATGTCAGAGGAAGATCATCATAGCCCATCGGGTGCTTCCCCTCAGACAGAAATACCCTTGGTTAGACTACAACATGAGCCAGTGAATGAAGGGGCCAGGACAAGAGATTTCGACCCTAGGAATTAGAACTTACGGGCCATTTCCTGTGATGAAGATTTTTTTTGTTTGTTTGTTTTCTACCAGATAAGTGAAGAGCCTTGTTCTCCATGTATTAGCACTTTTTTAGAACTTAATAGTCTCCTCATCTGAGCATCTGGTAAACTAAATATTCAGATATTCAAAAACTAAAAAGAATATAATGATAGTGGACACAGATGTTACAAGTGTTAACATGAACAAAGGTTTCATCAACATCTATTTTAGAAGTTGATCCAAATCTGTTCCAAAGACAGAAAGTGGGGTTCTACATAAAAAAAGCACTAGAGAAGAGGCAAGGTACAACCTCCAAAATATAACATCTCTAAAACCATCTGATCTATGTCTCTGTCATGTAAATACACACTAAGGACCAACTATGGAAGTCAGGCAGAGACTACCTTTATTGGAGTCACCTGGAGTCCATCTGTAAAAACCTGAATGTATGAAAACTGATCATATTGTTTTTTTAAAAAAAAATAAATAAACAGAGGTTGGCAGAGTAATCTCCTGTACTTTTTAACACAGACACTAGAAACAAAAGTTACACTAAAAAGAATAAGAGCATATGAAGAGTGCAGAGCCATGTAACTGTCAACTGAGAAGGTAGAGTGATTAAAATCTGATGAATTCCTACGTTACAGGGACACTTCCTCATAGATTGGGAACCTTACAGGGAGGAGAAACCACCTCCATCACAAAGACTGACTGGCCGCTAGAGTGAGGCCCAAAGGAGGCATCAGTTCAGTTCAGTCGCTCAGTCGTTGCGACCCCATGAACCGCAGCACACCAGGCCTCCCTGTCCATCACCAACTGCCAGAGTCCACCCAAACCCATGTCCATTGAGTTGGTGACGCCATCCAACCATCTCATCCTCTGTCGTCCCCTTCTCCTCCTGCCCTCAATCTTTCCCAGCATCAGGATCTTTTCAAATGAGTCAGCTCTTCGCATAAGGTGGCCAAACTATTGGAGTTTCAGCTTCAACATCAGTCCTTCCAATGAAGGACAAAGAAGGCATGGCCTGGTGCAAAGACACCGGTCTTCAAAAGTGGCTGGCATTCTCAATTCCACTCTTGAAACAACAGGGTATGATGATGCTTCCATTTGGGGGAAAAAAAGCCTAAAAGTCATTTTCCCCCCAAAATTACAGCAAACTAAAGCATCCACAGAAGGAACCACACTGTAGAAAGAAAAACAGTCCACACTGAAGAAAGAAAAATAATAGAATGAGGTGTCAGTGACTTTGCCCTTACAAGTGAGCAAACCCTCACCAGGGTGCCCTACAAAAGATTCAATGAGGAATAATTAAAAAAAGCAAACTTGAGAATCCTGAGAGACAGGGTTCAAATCACAGAGTTACCCAAGTCCAAAAAACACTAATAAACAAACAAACAAAAAAACAGTGTTCACATCTCCAAATGCAATAAAAGGTTCATTTCTGTTATATCAATTTAGGGGATAACCATCTACTCAGATCGAAGTCCTCAAATGAAGACTTGTTATAACAATTATAGATATGCTTTAATAAGATATACATCTTCTTAGAAATAGATGATTTCTATTTTCTGTTAAATTCATTTATCAGCAGGAATGTCAAACACTAATAACTGGGGTGATTGAAATCCCCTGTTATTTATACCTACACATGTCTGCAATGGATCACAATAAACTGTGGAAAATTCTGAAAGAGATGGAAATACCAGACCACCTGACCTGCCTCTTGAGAAATCTGTATGCAGCAGGAAGCACCAAATAGAACTGGACATGGAACAACAGACTGGTTCCAAATAGGAAAAGGAGTATGTCAAGGCTGTATATTGTCACCCTGCTTATTTAACTTAGATGCAGAGTACCTCATGAGAAGTGCTGGGTGGATGAAGCACAAGCTGGAATCAAGATTGCCAGGAGAAATATCAATAACCTCAGAAGTACAGATGACACCATCCTTACGGCAGAAAGTGAAGAAGAACTAAGGGACCTCTTGATGAAAGTGAAAGAGGAGAGTGAAAAAGTTGGCTTAAAACTCCACATTCAGAAAACTAAGATCAGGGCATCCAGTCCCATAACTTCATGGCAAATAGATGGGAAAACAGTGGAAACAGTGACAGACTTTATTTTTGGGGGCTCCAAAATCACTGCAGATGGTGACTTCAGCCATGAAATTAAAAGATGCTTACTCCCTGGAAGGAATGCTATGACCAACCTAGACAGCATATTAAAAAGCAGAGACATTACTTTGCCAACAAAGGTCCACCTAATCAAGGCTATGGTTTTTCCAGTAGTCATGTATGGATGTGCGAGCTGGACTATAAAGAAAGCTGAGCACTGAAGAATTGATGTTTTTGAACTGTGGTGTTGGAGAAGACTCTTGGGAGTCCCTTGGACTGCAAGGAGATCCAACCAGTCCATCCTAAAGGAGATCAGTCCTGGGTGTTCATTGGAAGGACTGATGCTGAAGCTGAAACTCCAGTACTTTGGCCACCTGATGCAAAGAGCTGACTCATTTGAAAAGACCCTGATACTGGGAAAGACTGAAGGCAGGAGAAGAGGACACCAGAGGATGAAATGGTTGGATGGCATCACTGACTCAATGGAGATGAGTTTGAGTAAACTCTGGGAGTTGGTGATGGACAGGGAGGCCTGGCGTGCTGCAGTCCATGGGGTCACCAAGAGTCAGACACAACTGAGTGACTAAACTTAACTGAACTGAATGTCTGCAATGGGTCTTTTCTCCATTGCCTAATATGGAGAAATCCAATTTTAAGAAAACCATAGACCATGAATTGAAATAAAATCTTAACGTTGTCTCAAAGTTGCTGTAGGCTGAAACTCATCAACCCCTTTTTGATCATTTAAAAATTTAAAGAATGTGTGTGTGTGTGCCTGTGTATCTGTGTGTCTATACATTTGTGTATGTTGTTTACTCCACTGATTCGGCAGCTATTGTCAGCCACAACTTACAGATGTTGTCATATGCCCCTCTGTCCAAATAAGGATTTATAACAAATACTGGCATTGATTACTGGGGCTTCTATGTGTCTAGGTTGCCAGGTGGGGTCTCCAGATGGTGTTGATGTTAGGGCCTTTTTGCAAAAAAAAAAAAAAAAAAAATCTACTTACAGGTCTAACATGTGAGTTCAACAATCATTTTTTAAAGTGCAAGATGGTAAGCAGTTCATCTGAAAAACACCCACGAGTCTTTGTTAACCGCAGTCTTATTAACAAGAGCCAACAGGATGATGGAGTGGTACACAACGCCAAGTCCTCCCTGGGCTGCTCTAGCGCAGCATCTGAGTCAAAGGCAAGAAGGATGGCTCAACAGCACAGGCAGGACTCTGAGGGCGTGCGTTCAGCCGTGGAGGGAAGCTCACTTTCCTCTGGTTGAAAGGGAAGGGTGAACCAGAATGTTCCAACTCCACTGAAGAAATGGTCTCATGTGCAGCCTGTGGCAGAGATTTCAGGAAAGGTGATGATGCTCAAGTATTTGAAGGATCTCTCAGGGTAAGTTTCCACTGCAAGGAGTTTGCCCGTCTTGCTGACCAGCATTGCCCTGTTCCTTGAAAAAGACCTGGCATGTGATGAACGACCAAAAATACTTGTCGAACGAAAAATGATGAAATGAATGACCTCAGAGGAAAAGAGAACGCACTCGCTGCTCGGTGCGGTGCCAAATGACGAAACAGGCACCAGCGGGTAAAGATTTTAGGAACATATGCTTCAGTTCAACTTTTTCAAAAATCGCTTTTTAACAGTGAGAGCTCTTCGGTGACGGAGCAGACTCTGTAAAGGAATGATCTCTTCCTCCTGGGGGGAGGGGACGAGCAGTGGTATTCTCGCAGAAACTGGATAACCATCTGTCAAGGATGCTCCAGCAATGAAAACCCTGTTTACATCATTGAACACCACAAGGGTTTCATTTTTATCCTAGCTGCCATTTCTGAAGAGCAAACCTTCTGCTGATATAAAATCACCAAGCTGAAAGGAAGGATTTTTAAAACCCTTTCAGGAGTGACTCAACAAAAAGTGCAAGAGTGGTTCCCAAAAGTAGGTGCATAAGAACATCTGTGCGGCTCTTCTTAAGCACAGATTTCTAAGTCCCACATGATCGCATTTCTCTAGTCCACTCCAGGATATTGTCCTAGAAATTGTCTCCTCTCTCCCCCTCCCCACTGGGGTCTTTGCCATCAACATGCAACCATGTTGCATGGGATGTTACTCCTCCATCCTTAAAAATCATCCTCGTTTTTATTTGAAATTTTTAATTGGAGAATAATTGCTCCCCAATATTGTGTTGGTTTCTGCCATACATCAACACGAATCAGCCACAGGTATACCTGTGCGCCCTCCCTCTTGAGCCTCCCTCCCAACGCCTACCCAATCCCACCCCTCTAGGGAGTCACAGAGCACCTGATTTGAGCTCCCTGGGTCACACAGTAAATTCCACTGGCTATTTATTTAATTTTTTAATTCATTTATTTTTTAATTGAAGGGTAACTGCTTTACAGAATTTTGTTGGCTTCTGACAAGTTAGCTATCCATTTTATATATGGTAATTTATATGTTTTCATGTTACTCTTTCAATTTGTCCCAACCTCTCCTTCCCCCACTGTGGCCACAAGTCTATTCTCCATTTCTGCCCTACCAAAAACAAAACAAAACAAAACACCATCCTTGGTTGAATCTGCTTCCCTCTCAATTGCCACTCAATTTCTCTTCGTCCTTCTAAAGGAAAACTCAATCTGTGTGGCCAGCTTCCCGCCTCCACCTAACTATAGAACACACCAGAATCGAACTCACCCAGTTACCAACATGCTGCAAAATCCATGGTGAATTCTCAGTCCTCATCTGAGCTGACACTTCAGTAGCATGAGGTACAGAGGGTCACTCCCTCCTTTGATTAACAACTTTACTTGCCTTTGAAGGTACCACATCCTACTGAGTTTTCTCCTAACTCTCTCTGCTCACTCTTTCTCCGTCTTCATTACCTGTCTTTTGCCTTTTGAATCGTATCTTTAAGACAAGAAATCATAGGGGACTTCCCTGGTGGTCCAGGATTAAGAATCCTCCTTCCAATGCAGGGGACACAGGTTTGATTCCTGGTCAGGGAACTAAGAGCTCACATGCTGCAAGGCAACCAAGCCCATACGCTGCAACGAAGACCCAACATAGCCATATATTTTTTTTTAATTAAGAATTCAAAACTGTAAAGGGATGAAACAGTTCCTGTATAAAATTTTAACAGCCATGTATCCCAAACATCTGAAACCCTACTCAAAAAATATCCAAATATTTTATAGGAAATGCCCACTATCATGTTGATAAAGGCATAAAACCAATCCTTGGGGTTTTTAAAAAACTTATTTTATTGAAGTAGAGTTTATTTACAACATTGTGGTAATTTCTACTTTACAGCGAAGTATTCAGTTATACACATATAAATATCTATACAGACAATCATATTCTTTTCCATGATGGTTTATCACAGGATATTGAATACAGTTCCCTGTGCTATACAGTGGGACCTTGTTTACCTCCATTCTGCCTCTTAATCCTGACTTCCTCATCCCAGAGTGCTGAAAGGCTCCATATGAAACCATTTCTTTCTTTCTTTGGGCTCTACCTCACACTTAGTGAAAATCCTTTTAGTGATTTCACCCTGGGTCATGACTGTCCTTCATACACTTAGAACTACCCACACTGCAGCCCAGACCACTCCACTAAACCCCAAACCTATATCAAAATGTCTTCATTTATCTTTGACATTCATCTCCACACACTCAAACCAACTCCTGATTATTCCCGTCACAGTGACTAACATTCTTCACAGGATTTGGACCAAATATCACAGAGTCATCCTTGACCCCTCTTTTCTCACACCATCCATCCAATCCATCAAACTCTGCCAGCTCGATTGCCAAAATATATTCCGAGAATAAAGTTGGGCTTCTATCTCCTACTACATACAAAAATGAACTCACAACGGGTCAGTGACCTAAATAGAACTAAAATCATAAAACATCTTAGAAGAAAACATAGGAATAAATCTTTATGACCTTGAATTTTGCAACAAGACAACTTAGACGTGACACCAAAAGCAAGAGCAACAAGAGGAAAAACAGGTAAGCTGTACGTCGTCAAAGTCAAAAACTTCTGTGCATAAAAGGACATTATCAAGAAAATGAAAAGACAGCCTAAAGAATGGGAGAAATATTTACAAATCATCTATCTGATAAAGATCCAGTATCCAGAATATATACAAAAAAAACTTTTAACATGAGAACCAAACAATTAAAATATGGGCAAAGGACCTGAACAGACATTTCTTCAAAGAAGATACACAAATGTCACATAGCCTTTGCATTTGCAGTTCGCTGTTATTCTGAATGTTCCTCTCCCAGTTATCTATAGTACTTGAACCACCTGCAATATCAATTCTTACTCAAATGTCTCCCATACAATGACACTCCCCCTGACCATCCTATTTAAACAACAAAACCACACATTCTTCCAATTTCCCTTCTCTGTCTTATTTTTCTTCATAGCATCTAACATAAAGTAAATCTTATTTATTGTGTTTATTTTCTACTCCCCACCAGAGGCTTACTATTTAGCCTAAAAGGACAGAAAGGGGCCCTCAGATCTTAGGAGGGCAGATTTAAACCATTCAGTGCCTGCTTGTTAACACGTTTGCATAGGTGAAGTGTGACTTTCTTCAACACAGATCTGGTTGCTACTTTGTGAGACAGCAGACCTCAGCTACTCCAAATTACTGAAGGATATAAATAACTGCGAAAGGACTTAAAACAAAGAAGTGACCACCCAAACTGGCTTATCTTGGTTTGTAGGATTGCATTAAGAAACCTAGACCTAAAACACATCACATCAAAAGGGATATAAAAGAATGCCAAGTATTAAATAAAGTCTAAATGGTTATGATGAGAACAAGGATGAAATTTCTTAGTTCTTAGGTTGATCTTACTATATTCCTAATAGCTCTTAAAAAATAGCTGCCACAAGGTATTAAAAATAAAAGCTCTCCACCCTAGAGAATCTACATGGCTGTGTTTCATTTGTAACTCCTAAGAGCCTATCATCAATATCCAAGAGAACCATCTGGAAACTTAACACCTTTTTCTCACAATTGGAAATCAGTGACTCAAATGATAAAAGAATCTACTTGCAATACGGAAGACCTGGGTTCAATCCCTGGGTTGGAAGATCCCCTGGAGTAGGGAGTAACAACCCACTCCATATTCTTGCCTGGAGAATCCCATGGACAGAGGAGCCTGGTGGGCTATAGTCCATGGTGTTGCAAAGAGTTGAACACAACTGAACGACTAACACACACACATAAAGTTAGCAAAAGGCTGTATAAACAAGACGCTCCTAACCCTACCTTTTAAGTATCTTAAGACATTTACACAAAACAATTAAAAAAAAGATCTGTCAAAATGAAAAAGGCTAATTAAAAACAAAAGCCAAGGTTTCCTAACATATTAGTACAAGCCTGGAACAAAGAAGACCTGCTTGAGATATAGCTGACTCCCAAATTAAGTAATGCATATCATACATGAGCAGTCAGATTATTTTTTTTAAAAAGTAGTGCAGTTGTATAGTCCTACTAAATAATAAAAATGATTTCAGTACTGATATCTGAAGATACCATATGACAGCTTCCTCCCAGAGTGTTAATGCAGAGAGGAGCCTCAGTCAGTAAGTAAACTAATTTAAATCAAATTCTATCTAGTTGAAAATAGTCATCATGGGCTGCCCAGAGTTGGTGAGTCTGAATGCATTACTGAAGAGCTTCTTGGTAATTGCAGGTTGCTATTTATGTTGACCAGAGTCGGAGGAGTTTACTTAAGCGAGACGTCTAAGCATACAGACCACCAGTGCAAAACATACAGGAAAATCACTCATAACATCCACACTAAAAACAGTCTAGATGCTCTGTGATGTTGCAGTGTGGTTGTTATTTCCTAGTGTCAGATGCACCGTTGGTGACAGAATGAAAATTTATGACTTCAGTTATTTTATTTTCAAGTAATGTGCTACCACAAGAGATTCTTTCTAGTTCAGTGGAGTGTAAGTTAAATATTTGAGACTAAATGTTATTTTCAAAAGCCCTAAATTTCTGCTTGTAAACAGGTATGCACAAAAATTATTCATGGTGACAATCATCAGGAGGTATTTTTTAATCACAGGGGGACCCCATGGATGGTAGCCTGCCAGGCTCCTCTGGCCATGTAATTCTTCAGCCAAGACTACTGGCGTGGGTGGCCATTCCCATCTCCAGGGGATCTTTCTGACTCAAGGATAGAACCCAGGTCTCCTGAACTGTAGGCAGATTCCTTACTGTCTGAGTCATCAAGCAAGCCCTGCCTTAGAGTCACCAATTCCCAAATATGTCTAATAACACAAAAGCCACGGTGCTAAGTGGGAAATAAAGACCAGTTCTAAGATAGACTTGTCACAAGACACAAGGACAGGTAGGCTAGCTCATATTCTTCCCTGTGTTACTCCATAATGTTTTTTATTTTTTAATCATCATTAGCATCATCACTAAATTAAGTATCAGAAACCTGAGTTCTAATTCCAAATTTGTAGCTAACAATCTAAAGCACTGTATAATCATGGGAAAAGCCTATATCTCTCTGAGCTCCAATTTGCTTATCTATAAAATGAAGAGGTTGGCAAGATACGCTTTTAAAACAGAATAGAAAAATGCAAGGCAAAAATGACGACCTAAACATATTAAAATTGATCCTAACTTACAAGAGGCAAACCCAGAGGGTACCATGGGATTTAAAAAAAGGAATGTTTTTCATCTTAGGGGAAGTAGGAAAATGAAAAACATTGTAAAATTCAGTGGTTATGAGGATGGAGTAAAGAACAAACATACTTTTAACCATGAAAAGAGTTCTACAAAAATGTAAAACAAACAAACAAAAAAAAGTCCATTACCTTTGGCCTAGGAATCTTACTTTTGAACACAAATCCCCAAAGAAAATATCCGTAAAGAAAAATCAAAGTTCGCTAAAAAAGAATCTCCATAGCAGCACAATATGTATAAGAGAAAAATTGGAAACAACCTGTAAGTTCAAAAATAGAGGCACAGTTAAGCAAAATCTGGTTTTGTTAACAAAATGGAACAGAGGCCTGGATAGCCACTTTTTTTTTTAAAGTACTGAACTTTTTTTTTTTTTCAAAAGAGTGGAAATATTCGACATGATATAATAGGAAATGTGAAGGTTGATCACAAAATACCTTTGCCCTCTTTATGATCTTACCAAAAACTCACTGATGAAAAGCAGAAGAGAAATTGGAGGCATGGAACTAGCTTACTGGGTCCACTCTTTCTATGAAATTCATTACAACAGCAGAAAATAGGAGGGGCTGGTGGGGAGAAGAGAATGCTCTTTAGACAACAGTCCAGCTTTTCTAACATAACTCTAACATCTTCTCTCTCCCGCTAATGCTTCATGTTTTTCAAGCACTTTCAAAAAGATTGTGACTCCACTGTTTGAAGAAGAATCATTATTCATGGCACTTATACACTTGAAAGTTAAACTTCTGTACAAAGTCTAGTGAACCAGGAATCTACTCTACAAAACCATCCTATACCTATGTTTGGACAATGGTCCTCCTCTCCCCAAAAGTCATCAGGGGGAATTGAAAGGAAGCATCAAGTGTTAGGAGTTGCAAGTTCAACAGGCTTTTAGACTATAACCTTAATAAGATAGAAACCTGCCACAAGGCAAATGCCTTGGAAAACTGTTGCATATTTCTTATGCACAATTACTTCTTTCCTTGAACACTATAGATCACAAAACCATGGCCAAGGTGATCACTCTGGTTGGCCCAGCAACAGATTACTCTCAGCTTTAGAATATACATGGTGAATGCACTTAGCACAGAACATAGAATTCATGAACATAATTATGACTTGGTATTTATTTTGGTTAAGTGTACACAGACACTTTTGGATTATCACGTCACTAAAAACTCCAAACAGTTATTAACAGAAACTTTAAAAAGAAAAAAAAAGGGAAAATTCTTCTCAGTAATGATTCTCCCAAATACACGTAAGTGGTGACAACACTCTTGTAGAGAGCAATGGTGATGTTTCACAAAAATCTTCCTTCTTCTAAAAGAATAGTTTTTCTTATGAGTCAATATTATGAACCTTATGTTTGAAGCATTAAGATGCTGGTGTCTGTTAACATATTTTATGAATGATAAAGAGAAAAAGTAATGATGTGTCAGAAGAGAAAGAACTTTATTAGAAAGCCTAAAAGATCAAAATGGTAACAATTAGGTATACCAAACCTGGAGAAATTCTACCAGAGACTGTCATGTCAGACTTCTCCCAGCGATTGTTAGGGCACAGAGTCAAAAGTATTCTCAATCTTTTATATTGACAACTCTAGAAAAGTCCCAAGTTTCTAGGTTATACTGAAATGATACTGGCAATCAGTTATGCCAAGTTTCATCACCAGCATGATCTAATAATTTAAAAACAGGCTTTCATTTTCAAAACTATTCAGCATAGCAGCATATTTCACCTTAAATCAATGGCTTCCAGAGACAGACCATATGTTTATTCTTAACCAGCAAATTTCAACAAGCTTTTAGAAGAAGAAACTAGGAGAAGGAAATTATCCACTTAAGAATGAATCTCAAAAGTAAAATGCAAAAATGCAAACAATTCCAGTGAAATTTTTGATCTGGAGAAATTACTCTCTAGGATTTTATCAAAATATGTTTCAGCATTCAAATACTACTTAAGATCACATAGGTAGGTCCTAAGATGCCACATAATAATTTACAGATTTGAAGAAGATGACAAATGTGCAGAACTCTGAGACTTGTATTAAATTTTTTTAAAAATCTATACACTTTGATTTGAATTAAACCTCTATTGCATCAACCATTAGCTACTAGATGAGAGAGCAATTCAGCATTGAGACAGACTGATTTAATATTTACTCATTAAAAATATCATGTGATGAGAAAGGGATGGGAGGATGTCTTAAAAATAACTTCAGAAAGATCACATATGTGTGAGCAAATCACAATCAGAACAGAAATGAAAATAAAAGGATAACCGGCAACAAGGAACTTCAGTAGCTAAGGGGCTATTTACATTTCAAAGTCCTCTGTCTATGGTATTCTTAAGTATGATACCACAAAGGTCTGTCAGAGCGACAGAGAGTCTTCAATTAAGGCTGTGTGCTACAGGCCTGTGTCAATTAATTAGTTGAGGTTGCACAGATTTTCTGAAAGTGGCTATCTAAAACAGCCTCAGATATATGCACGATTTGCGGGGAATTAGAATTTAAATACAACTTTCTAACCAATTCTTCCTGCTTTCCCATTTCTATGACATTTTGTGTAATGATAAATAAGTCCATAAAAATATGACTAACCAAAATTTTATTTGCTTTCAATTAGAGGTAACAGAAGGGGCTTTCAATTTCGCTTTGGATTTCAACTTTTACTTAGATTTTATCTAGATTTATTGGCAAGAATTTTCATACGATATCCATCAATATAATGAATCTGATCCATATTTAGATAGGAGATGAGTCTATATTGGAAATTCACATGTATTACAACTAAATCAGCTATCCATAAACAACGGCATAATAAAAATACAGATTTCATGCTTTTGCCTTGAGATTTTTACCTGCTAAATCTACTCATTTTAATTTTGCTAAATGTTAGTTTGACATGTCTTAGCAATTCTTTGATTTGCAATACTAAGTAGATGATGGTTGTAAATAATGTTTAAACCAGCAGAATCAGATATTTGGTAAATATGATCTTTTACTGGAAGTAAAATGTAGGCAGAAAATGGTAAAAAAAAATTAACTGTGTGATGGTTTCCACCATAAATGAAAAATGGAAGAGGTTTTCAGGAGATCAGGAGCCTTCTAGTTGTGTACATAAGAGATTTATGAGCTCGTCTGTAATCCTAAAATAAAGTCCCTACAGTCTCATTATAGGGACTGTGAAAAATTCATACTTGTACAGTGGAGATCATTTAGAGACTTTTTAACAGTGAACGGTATTTCAAGAGCATTGGTGCTGCATGTACAAAGGTATCTTTTGAGGTCGTACCATTGAGAAGGGGCTGTCCTTCCAGCACATCCCGGGACAAGACTGCACTGTAAACATCTTCAGGAAATCCAGTCTTGCATAACGCGATCTCCCCAGAAGCCTCCACGGAAGCCTGCAACACAACGAAAAAAATGTGTGCTGTGATCGCCACCTCCTTCAACGGAGAAACATCCCACTTGGCATAAAGCCTCACTTTTCCCACTATTTTGTACAAATAACCCCTTTGTTTTCGGAGTGGTTACAATTAGAACGTAGAGGGCAAAGGGTTAATCTTTTTGATAACTGGAGTAGAAGAAACAAATCCCACTTGTCTTAAACAGCAAAACTGAAATAATGCACATTCCAGGATCTTCTCAGGACTGAACATTTCCATTAAAATGGTCATTGTGAATGAAAAACTCTCAAGTGAAGCTAAGGGGGGAGAAGTGGGGTTGAAAGGCCAGCCAGAGAGTTTTGAGGCTCCATAGATCACCATCAATAACTCAACTTTTCAAGAAAAATGTACACATTCCAGCATATTGATTTGTATATTCTCATCTAATTCTCTATGAAGTTTGTTTCAATACGTTCCTGAACTAAAAAAAAAAAAAAAAATGGTGATGTATTTACTGCAGGGTACAGAGTGTTTTATACCAAGTAAAACCAAGCAATTGAAAGTATATATTTCTCTAGACTCACGGACATAGAAAACAAACATAGTTACCAAAGGGGAAAGGCAAGGAAGGGAAAAATTAGGAATTTGAGATTAACAGATACCCACTACTATATATAAAACAGACAAACAAGAAGGACCTACTGTAAGCACAGAGAACTATATTCAATATCTTCTAATAACCTACAATAGGCTTCCCTGGTGGCTCAGATGGTAAAGAATCTGCCTGAAATGCAGGAGACCCAGGTTCAGTCTCTGGGTTGGGAAGATCCCCTAGAGAAGGGAATGGCGACCCACTCCAGTATTCTTGCCTGGAGAATCCTCATGGACAGAGAAGCCTGGCAGGCTACAGTCCAAAGGGTCACGAAGAGTTGGACATGACTGAGTGACTAGCAATGTCAATAACCTATAATGGAACAGAGTTTGAAAAGGAATATATAAACTGAATCACTTTGCTGTACAGCTGAAACTAACACAACATTGTAAATCAACTATCCTTCAGTTAAAAAAGGAAAGTGTATTCTTCTCTAATTTGAGGGCAAGGACACATTAAAAATGTAAATAAAGATTAAGACAATTATGTTTCCTTTTTATACTCAAAAATTAGAAAGTTGCTATCTCTTGCCATCCTCCTCCCTCTCATCACACATACCCAGTAGGCTTAAAACTCAGTCATACCAAGTGCTATCCACCTACCCCTCTGAGTTAATTTCCTCACTACTTCCCTTTCTTTCCTACTTCCTACTGACATCATCACAGGATGATTAAGCCTCAGTAGAACACAGGCATCGTTTGCATTAATTATAAAAATCTTTGGGAGGTGGGAGGGAGGTTGAAGAAGGAGGGGACCTATATATATATCTATGACTGATTCATGCTGATGTATGGCAGAAGTCAACACAATATTGTAAAGCAATTATCCTTCATTTAAAAGTAAATAAATTATTTGAAATAATCTTCACCCGGCCCTGATGGGAATCCAAATACAGGAGGAAGCGAGTGGACAGAAGCTGCCCGAGGGAGCAGCTTCATTTCAAAGTTAAGGAGGGGCTTAAACTTCAAAAGCTGCAGGGCCAGCCTTGTGAGCAGTCTGCACTGCAGAGAAGAACCAGAAATTGGGAGGAAGGAGAAAGGGAGACCCCAGAGATAGAGTGACCTCAAAGCAATTGTCTGAAGGAAGCCATACAACGCAGATTCACAATTGAAGGACTTCCTGGGTGATGCACGGGAAGTGTTGCAGACACTGAAGTCGCAAGAATCCAAACTGATCTAAAATGTAAACAGTTCTTTTCAGATCTGAGAAAAACAAGGAAAAAAGGACATGGGCTTTGCTAATCTCTCTGTATCTAATCTCAAGAATGTATTAGGAGCAACAGGGAGATATTAGATTAGACCCATCAAAGTAACAAAAATTACTAAGTCTGTTATGGGCAAGAAAAGATTGTCTCAAATCAAGCGTACAGAGCTATCAACCCCTTCACAGAGGTATCAGTGGATGCAGCTACAGTCAGCATGAAAAATTCTAGTAGAGATAACAGTAGCATATCCTGCAGGTATATTCTTGGTCACGTCTCCCATGGGTGCCCTAGCCAACATGTGTAGGAATGTTCACTTCAGCACAGTCGTAACTGCAAGACCTAGAAACTACCTAAAGGCCCATCAATAGTGGACCAAAAGATTTTCACTTAGTCAAGGAGAAAATAGCATTAAAATGGAAGAATTAGAGCTACATTTATCCACAAGGTTCCATCGCAGAACAGATACTCAGTTACTTTAACTTTCATGTAAGGTTGAGAGAGAAATTTAACTGTAAATCAACCTAGGAATGACTATTATCTTTAGTAAGTTTAGAAATCTATTTATAAAACATTCCAAAATCAGATTGGTACCAAGATACACTGCAGTCTAAATCTTTACAAACCAAAAGCAAAAATCCAAAGCATGACTGATGACAGTTTTTATATATAAGGCTTAAATTCAAAAGGTAATGTAATACATATGTAGTAAGAATATAAAAATATACAAGGTACTGATAAGCACCAAATTTAGGAGAGTGGCTACCCCAAGGAAGGCGAGTGAGGAGAAGCACCAGAAAGAATCCTATAGGCAGCTTTGATTTTATTTGTCGTAATTCATTTCTTTCCAACAGAATCTAAAGCAAACAGGGTAAAATGTGAAGGTGTGCATAGGCACAGAATGATATGCATGTATCATCTCCTATATACCCTGCCTGCTCTGCATATTTCAAAATGAGAAAGAGATAATATCTAGGGCTCTCTGATCAGTAAGAACTTGGGCTTTCAACAATCATCAAGTTTGGGACACTGGGTGATATTTTGCTATTTGCCAGCTGCAGATATCCAGCCATTCATCCTGGGCCTGACACAGAGTAAGCACTACTAGTTAGCTTTTCTTTAGGCTGACGATAACAAATAAAGAGAAGTCCCAGGTTCACCACAGCAATTGGACCAATGTGTTGTAAACCTGTGACCCATAGGCTAGGCGCCAGGGGCCTCTTGATCTTCAGTCCTCCTGCTACAGATGGGGGCATGGGTGGGGATCCAACCCCAGGAGGTGGATGAGAGCAGAGGGGAGAGCAGGCCAGAAGCAAACAAGGGTCACACTCCATCCTGCGGGGTGGGGTCAGGGCAGCATGCGGTTTTCTAGGTTGAGCTCTCAGAGGTCAATGAAATCTACAGACTAGTGGAAGTCTGTCATCTCTTATTTAACTCCACTCCTAGTGTCTTGTTTTCCAATGGACCTGCCCTAAGCATGTGTATGTTCAGTCATTCTGTCGTGTCTGACTCTCTGCAACCCCATGAACTGCAGCCCTCCAGGCTCCTCTGTCTGTGGGATTTTCCAGGCAAGAATACCCGAGTGGGTTGCCATTTCCTCCTCCAGGAGATCTTCCTGACCCAGGGACTGAACCTGCATCTCCTATTTCTCCTGCGTTGGCGGACAGATTCTTTACCACTGAGCTGCTTGGGGAGCCCTCCGCCCTAGGTGAGCGCTAAGTTGCTACAGTGTGTCTGACATTGTGTAACCCTATGGACTGTAGCCTGGCAGGTTCCTCTGTCCATGGGATTCTCCAGACAAGAACACTGGAGTGGGCTGCCATTTCCTTTTCAGGGGATCTTCCTGACCTAGGGATCGACTCCTCATCTCTTTCCTCTCCTGCATTGGCAGGCGGGTTCTTTATCAGCTGAGCCAGCACCAGGCTTCTGCAAAGGGCCAGAAAATAAATATTTGAAGCTTTTCAGGCCACAGAGTCTCTATGGCTCTGCTGTCATAGGGCAAAAGTGGGTAAATGAATAAATGTGGCTCTGCTCATTCAACTAAAACTTCATTCATGGACACCAATAATGAAATTTCATATAATTCTCAAGTGTCAAAAAGTAGTATTCTTTTCATGATTTTTTAAAAAGCATTTTAAAACTTGAAAAAGATTCTTGGCCCCAAATCTGGCATCGAGACTGAAGTTTGTGGATCCCTAGGCTAGAAAGTTAAGTTTTATAAAACATGGCCATCTCCCTTAGTTCTCACAGTAGCCCCCTGAGGGGAGTGAAAAGAGCTGCAGTTTACAAATGAGCAAAGAGATGCTCACTCAAAGGTGACTCTCACCTCCAGGAAGCAGAAGAGGCAAGATTCTAACCCTGAAGGCTTTTGCCAAGTAGGAGAAATAATTACAATTCTTTGCAGAAACATATACTGAGTGTCTACTTGCCAGAAACAGAAGGAAACATTGCCCTGCCCTTAAGAAGCTCAAGGCTTCAAGTGAGAGCAAAGGAGAGATGATTGCAATAGAAAGCGGCAAGTCAGAGGTAGCAGGATGCAGAGGGGGGTGGAGAGAGCCCAGGGCAGGGAGCTGGGGGCCTCCAGGGACCCCAGGAGGAGCCAGGCAAGGGGATGGGGTGCGGGGAAACCATCCCAGCCGGTCACTGCTCTACTGCTAGAGCCAGAACGAGGCAGCAAGAAACAGCACGCTGCCTGGGGAATGACAATGAGTTCTGTGTCACTGGAGTCTAAGAAGCAAGGCAGGGAGTCAAAAGTTGAGGCTGGTGAGTTAGAGGAGGTTAGCTCAGAGATGGCTGGGGGCTTGGGGTTATTCTGTTGGCTGGGGAGAACCAGGCGAGTGTGTCCAACACAGGCAGACTGTTTGATAGAGAACTCTCTGATGCTTCGTGGGAAACGTGTGTGTGTGTGTATGGGTGGGACAACGAGTGACAGGTTGGGGACAAGTTAGGGCACAGATGAGAATCAGGCAGGGGCTGCAGGACTGAGAAAAGGGTGACTGCATCAACATGCAGACAGTTAAAAATGATGCATCGGGCTCCGTGAGGGCAGGGCCTCGGAGCGGAAGGGTGGGAGGGAGGGAGGAAGGAAGGAGGGAGGGTTTTGCCCTCCTCCGTGTTTCCAGCTGGGTGACCGTGGACATGAGTGGCACAAACTAAGAAAGCTAATCGCAAAATTATAACGTCAGGAACAAAGTGCCAAAACAGCAGAAAAAGATGATAAATCTGCCTGTGGAAATCAAAGAAGCTGCAGTGACATTTAGGCGCTGTCTTTAAAGATGATTAAAAATTTGCCAGGAGAAAAGAGAAGGAAGTGGGAAAGGGCATCCCAGGCGAAAGGTGCAGCAGAGACAAAGGCCCTGTTGATTTATATCGAGCGAGCAGTCAACCCAAACAACCCAGAGCTTTTCCACCAGGCAAGTGGTCAGTCGTGGCTTCAGTTTCTTTGCTCTCATTTGGGGCCCCAAGGGGCAGCAATTACATTTAACCCTCTAAGATTTTATCTCGATAAATTAATAACTCCATCCAGATTTAGTCATGACTCCTGTCTGCATCACCCCCAATGTCTTCACAGCGATGCTGCTCAGAATCTAAAGACAGGGCGTGATGCATGCCCAGACACGGTCCATCCCACCTACCCAGGCTCTTGGAGGGGCAGCTCAGGTTTTCAACATGCCAGAGTGCCTGAGTTTGAATCCTGCCCATCTGGAGTAGGAAATGGAAACCCACTCCAGTATCCTTGCCTGGAAGACCCCATGGACAGAGGAGGCTGGCAGGGTATAGTCCATGCGGTCGCAAAGAGTGAGGCATGACTGAGCACACACACCTCAGAAGTCCCAGTTCCCCATGTTGTGTATAATGAGACAGCACCCACTCAGAGGGTGGGTGTGAGGATTACACAAGACAATGTGTAAAGTGCTTAGAATAGTGTCTGACAACTGGCTATTCAATGCATTAGCCATTACTAATAACAGTATTAATACTCTCATGACAACATGGCTCTACCTCGTGGTATGTCTGTCCTAAGGCCCAGTTATTCCTAAACTTACTCAGCATAGCAAGTCATCCGGGAGAGTCGCCAAAATTTCTGATTCCTGGGCCCTGACCCAAGATTCACTAAAACGTAACCTCAAGAGATGTGGTGGATAAATTGGGGGATAATGTGGTGGATAACAAGTGCCCATGTAGCAATGGGAGGGGGCCACATATTCAACCCAATACCTCCATCTCCCCAATCCTTTCTGAACTCCACATACGGACATTCTTGCCTTTCTGCCCCAGTCTCCAAGTTGAATATCTTTACCACAAAAGAGAATAAAGAAACAATTATTTTTTTCTCTTCTGAACAATTTCACGCTGTCTCCTAGCCACTGTGTACATCTGAAAATGAAATTTTCCAGCCAACCTGTCCTCATTACTGGTTGGAGAATTCTGCCCCAGGTCAGCATGGGGTCCTCTCTTCCTTTATCTGATCACCACATCCTCTGAATTTGGCTTTTCTTTTAATTGGGACATTATCCCATCCCCGGTTCACTAGTAATTTCCCTAGTTCTCCACAAATCTTCAAAGATGAAAGCAGTGGGCGAGTCCTCCCAGCCCACCGGGAGGAAATTCACGAAATTCACACTGGCCAGAGGCTCCCAACTCATTCAGTGCTGCTCCGAGAGCCTGCAGGATCAGCTCCCCTATCTTGTGTTTCAATTTCCTCTTACAAGTATTCTACTCTCCCTGGGCTGAAGACCGACCTCCTGTCTTAAAAGGAAAGGAGCATAATGGCAGCGGGGGAGTTATGTGTGCCTGTTAGGATCGGTCTATCTGTTCCGGTTCTGAACCTAAGATGACATCGCTTTTCGTTCTCATTATAGTTTTCCCATAGTCTCAGGACCATGAGCTTTCAAGCTGAGTCCATGACTCTTTGAGGTTCCTATTATCGGGGCTGTTTTTTTTAATAGTCTTCCTTGGTCACTGACTCCGTTTTCCAATTTCCTCCAAGTCACTCCTGAATCCAAGCTCTTAAAACACTCCAGCAAAGCCATGGTGGATCCTCCCACCCCCTCTTCTTTCTGATCAAGATCATTTATGGTGTCTGGCTCCGTGCTGCACATCTGAAGCAGTGCAAGCCTAATGGAAGCTTTCTCTTTTCCTTCTGGTTCTGAAGATTACGTACCCAAAACCTTTGCTGATTATCAGAAACTCTGAAATGTAATCAACTGGATGTTTGGGTTCCCCCCCACTCCCCTAATACTGAGGTCTTCGTTGTTCCCTTCCAGATATTCTATGGTCAGAATGCAGTAACAATTAAAGTACTGAGAAGTAGGTGATCAAATGCAGTCCACCTGATTTCCCTGGCGGTCCAGTAGTTAGGAATCTGTGCTTCCACTGCAGAGGGTTCAAGTTCAATCCCTGTTCAGGAAACTAAGATTCCACATGACCCGCAGTGCAGTCAAAAACAAAGACAAAAAACGCAGTCCACAAAGCTGGAAGCCAGTTTTCACTTTATGTATCTGCTCCCCTTATTCTTTATGGAAACAAAGGCAGGACTGTGTGTAATACCTTAAGACTAGGGGCTCTAAACAAACCTGCTTGATAGTTTAAATTCCCCTCCTGCTACCTATGTGACCTTGATATGCCTTTATAACCTCATCTTCACCTCAGCTTCTTCCTTAATAATAGTACCAGCCTCAAAGGTCGGCTAGGAAGCGTATCAAGGGCTTAAAAACAACACCTGATTCACTATAACACAAGGGTTAGCTACTGTCATGATATTACTGGTTTTTTTTGTGTATGTGAAGACTTTTTATCTCTTTGCTACATGAATACCTGGGAAATATTTTTAAAGAATTTTGTAGAAGGAAGAATACTGAAAAGAAATCAAGGTGACAGAGAATAAAAATTCATTTACAAACACGGTACAAAAGAAAAACAAGTAAAATCCTTTCAAAAGAGGTGATGTGTGGAGTGGGGGTGCATAGTGATGGAAGAGGGGGCAGCTTTAATAATACTTTTATTATACCTGTATGTCCTTCAAACAACATTACCCAAATACAAACAGTAAATGAAGACATAATGGTAACAGAATAATGGAACTCTTCAAGACCAATTCCACATAACTGATTTTTGAAAATTTTTTTAATCTAATTTATCACCATACAGTTACATTGGCCAGATTCTCTACGTTTCACAGGATTCCATCCATGATGGGTGAAGGCTATGTTAAGATTATTCAAGAGATAGTGCCACTCTTTAAAGATTTTTCTGTCAGTCATGCCATTGATGACATGTTGAATTTCAGATCCCAGGAAGCATGCTTAAAATGTGCAGACATTTAACCCTGGACTCTAATATTTTTTATTTTGTCATGTACAATCCTGCAGGGAGAGCACAGTATTTTGAACAGGGCCTCCGTGATACGATCTAGACCAGCTGAGGTGCAAAGAATACTTGATGGAGGCCAAAACATTGCCCACTGTGACCCACCTCGTGATTTCTTTTTATTTTATTTTTTTCTGATTTTCACTTCTTTTAACCAAGTAACGACAAAGAAGATAGTCTGGTCCGGGAACCTGACAACCATGCTGATGTTGAACTCTGAGCTAGAAGACAGCACTGCAATACAACGACTCGAGGGACAAAAATCAGAGTGACTTGTCGGAGATGTGGTTTGGAGTGTGGACTTTCCAGGGGCTGAACCTATCAAATCTCAGGACTATATATAGAAAGATCAAGTCCACAACTACACAGAAGTCTCTGCAGTCCCCCGATCTATTCAGCCCCTGTGAAGGGAGGATTCTTAGGCACCCAGGCTTTGTGGAATGGAGTCCCGAAAGACAAGCAGGAGCTGACAGGAAGCTTCCTGGATGGTTAATGGCAGGGATAACAACACTACACCTACAGCTTGACTCGGCTTGTAAAAGTCTACCACTATTATGAGACAGTGTGGCTCAGGCAGTCAGGCAATTCAACCGCCACTGCGGGTTCCAGAAATGCCTACAGCAATTCCAGTTCACGTGGCCAATCTTGCCTGTGATTGATTCTGCCCCGTTCAGCAGAGATTGCAGCATGCTTATTATACACAAAGTTCAAAATGCCATCAAGTAGTAGAGCATGTGGTTATAATAGTAGTAGAGACTGTGGTTATAATCAACTTGGGAATTCATTTAACTAAATACACTGAATATCGCTGATGGTTAATATTTATCAACTACCTAGGAAGGGTGCTACAATGCTTTCCACACGTGTACAGTCTTCACAACTCTAAAAAGAAAGTACTATTATTAGTGCTATTTTGCAGGCAAAGAAGCTCAAACTGAAAGGGAACTGACATAGGTCTTTTAGCTAGTCAGTTGAGTGGTGATATTCAAACCCATAACAAAGGCTTTGGGGACCCTGCTAGCCACTGCCCTCCCCCCCAACACACACCTCATCAGGAAGCATCCTCAGGCATTGGCTAATGGCTGGAAGTCATCCATCCTATTTAAATATACAAATTAAGACCAGGGACTTCCCTGGCTAAGATGCTGCACTCCCAGGGCTGGGGGCCTGTGTTCGAACCCAGGTCAGGGAATTAAGATCCCACATGCCACAACTAAGACCCAAATAGAGCCAAATAAAAAATAAATAAAGACCAAGTGACAAATCTACCTACCACTACTATGAATTTTTTCTGAAACTGTGATTCTCAAATATGATTGTGATATGTTGATAGAATAATTTCAAACGTTTCTGTTCACCATGGTATAAAAAACGGAGACAAAAAGCCGTCGGGTCAAACTTTTGTAAATGTCTTGTTTTTAAGTCACCTAAATTCCCTCCATCCCCTCTTCTCCCTGCCACAACCAACCACAAACTCTTCTAAAAGCACAAGTGGAAAATTATCAGCCAATACTCACAATGATGAGTATATTCATTTTCAGTGACAAGGGCATAATTACAGCCTGTGATAGACTCTTTGTACACTTTCTGTACCCCACACTCCTTGGTCTCCATGTACACAGTTAAGTCTGTTTCATAAAACCTGGAGCATGAGTTCACTTTTTAAAAATGGTTACTGACACTTCCAGTCCCTGAAACTCTGATTTAATTTGAATGGCTGGCCATGGTGATGATTTATCTAATTCCAAGTCCTTGATAAGATAAGCTCAACCCAATTATACCATTATTGTTGGGAGAAAATCGCATTCACAGCGCAGCTTCCAGAAATGTGCTGCCGTGAAGAAGGCTCTGTCAATAACGTCAGTGTTGAAAGTCCTTCCTGAATGTGTTCCCCAAACAGCACCCTGCCCAGAGGTTGTTCTCCAAGGTTAAGACACGAAGAAGCCAGCCCACAAGTCCTGCCTGCTAACCCACAGGTTACAGAGCTATTAGCAGCACCTCCAAGTTCAACTTGGGGGGCTGAAGACTAGCATTTGTTTCCCACCTAAGGTTATCTTGAGTAGTTTATGTCTGGTCTTTGAACAACTGCACTGTATAACCCATAGATGGGGACTGCTTCTTCCCTTCTCGAAGCTTCTTTCCATGTGAAAGGAATTCTACTTTTCTAATTCTCTCACCTCTTCCAGGCTTCCCAGGTGGCGCTAGTGGTAAAGAACCTGCCTGCCATTGCAGAAGACGTAAGAGACATGGATTCGACCCTTGGGTTGGGAAGATCTCCTGGAGGAGGGCATGGTGACCCACTCCAATAGTCTTGCCTAGAGAATCCCATGGACAGCAGAGTCTGGTGGGCTACAGTCCATAGGGTTGCACGTGACCAAAGTGACTTAGCACACACACACGCATGTTCTCTCTCATGAGTGTAAAGTGGAGTTTTCTAAAGGGTGGAGGATGTGTGACACCTTCACAGAGTAAATGCAGAAACAGGTACAGGAAACCCACTGTCTTCTATTAAGCCAGACTAGAGATTTGCAAAAATATAAAAGCACAAGGCTACTCTTCCCACTAATTTCACTGTTCTGTTTTTGGAAAATATAGTTATATTTTTCATATAAATTGGTCTTTGTGTTACATAGGTAATGGGTTTAATATGTTTAAATGAATTAAATCGATACAATTTCCTCAGTTTAATTTCTAATATGCTAAACAACGATAGATATTACCCGCATTATAGAAGCTCATTAGGGCACTTAATGATTTTTTTTTAGAGTGGAAAAGGGTCCTGTGACCAAGAAATGTGTGAATTGCTGCCCTGGAGAGGAGAGGGATAAAGTGAACTTATCTGAAGGCTGAATTCGAAAGAACAATCTGGGCAGCTGGTGCCCGGCTCTGGCCCCTACTCCTCCCACCTGGGAGTTGCAGGCCCACAGAAAACAAGCGTGGTGATCTCATTTTCCATGCTGGGAGTTCATGGATCCCTGGCAGCACTTGTGGGGGAGGGGGGTTCAGCACCACCTGCAACTGGGTGAGCCCGGCCGTGGAATTCCGGGGTTCAACATTGGCAAGAGAAAAGCCCAAGGATAAAGGCCAGGCCCTCCACCCAGATCTTATCAAAACCATGGGGAGATTTTCCCTTTCAGAACTGTTGACTCTTCTGGCTTCTCTTTCATTGAGTTCAGAACTTGGTTCAGGGAGAAGATGTCTCACTTACTGGGCCCCTGCAGAAACTTCGGCCCTTGGTGTACAAATTGGAGACCTTGAGAAAGAGTGAAAAAGGAATCCAATGTTGGAGAAGAAAACAGTCTCAGAGGTTCTGGGGCTCCGGGCAGAGGAGAAAGGGTGCTTTCCTAGGGCCTTGTCTGTTTTTTAACTTGGTGGTTTACAGCCTTGATTGTGCTGTGTGGTGGGTTTTTATAGGCGGGCAGGTAGTTTTTAACATCAAGAGGCTTTAATTCCTAAACCACAGGGTATTTTGATCTTGATGTGTGACCACAACTCATGGTGGTTATTCTCCAGGGAAGTGGCTGTTTACAGAGCTGGGACCCAGAACAAAGACAGTGGTCTTCAGGGAAGGCCAAGGAGACGGGCCACTGGGTGACCCCAGCCAAGGGCCGAAGGCCTTCAGGTGAGGACTGCAGCAGAACAGCCTTGGGAGAGGCCTGAGACGGCTCAGGACACAGCGAGGTGCCCATGAATGAGCAGAGACCGCTGAAGCACAGAAGAGGGGAATTCTTTCTACATCTCCAGCCTAAAGATGAGTGAGCAGAACACTATTTGCTATTTTTAAATGGCAGTGAATTCAAGAGCCCTAGGGAAGTTCTCACTTTAAATTATGAATGACAGATCTAGGAGGGCAGCATGGATCGTCCACTTTTAATTCTGCTCTGCACTGAAAGGCCAAGAAGGCACTTCTCCGCTTCTTGGCCCTTGGCCCCAGGCTCAAGGGCCCGCCTCCACCAAGTGGTCCGGACCAGGCTTTACAAACGAAGGAGAAATCTTCCCCTGCAGATGGCCTTTTTTGGCCAAAGCAACTCCACAGCAGGTGGTGAGAGATGGAAAACACATGCTCCCAAGACAGTGTGTCCCCCAGCCACCCACCCAATGGAGCCCACACCGGGGACAGCACCGGGCTGAGAGCCTCAAAGGGCTCACAGCTGGAGGCCAGGTAGGAGGTCTGAATGCACTGGTTGCCAAATCTCATCTGGGAGTGGCTCCCTGGGGGAGGTTAAATTTAGCATTTTGTATTTACCTGGGGGACGAGATCCACCTGTGTATTCTTGGTTCTCTTTCAGAACGCTGGTATTTGAGATGCTGCCACCGATGTGCAAGGTCAGAAATACCCCTTGGTGGTGATCCCATTTTGAGGTTCCCTGCCTTCTCATCCAGCATATTTGATCTCTGCTAAGTCTTCATTTTCCCTTGGAACTCAGTGCTTAGTTCAAAGGTCACAACTTACAGACAAGAGGCTTAACCCGATAAGCATCCTGACAGACTTAATCAGGAAAGGTTCTCACCACCCACTGGGAGTCCTTCCCTCAGATGTCACCTGCTTCCTATCTCGGGACATTTAAGAATAGGCTCTAAGGTCATAATGTTGCTTAGGAAAACTCTTCCAAGAAAAACTGGTGACTCCATCGATTATACATTTGCTTTATCACAGAGCTCTAGAATCTAACATGCAATATCTCCGAGGTGTGCTCACGCTGCTGTGACCACCCAGTTAGGTTTGAAGACTCTCTGTTAAGAGCATGTGTGCCGAGTCACTTAGTCGTATCTGTTGACTCTTCGCGATCCTATGGACTGTAGCCCACCAGGCTCCTCCGTCCGTGGGATTTCCTAGAGTGGGTTGCCATTTCCTCCCCTGGGCTGGGAAGAGCCCCTGGAGAAGGACTCTCTATAAAGTCAAGATATAGTACTCTCTCTATAGTAAAGCTATTGATCTTTTAAAACTTCAAGAGGTTGGAAGCAAGACAGTCCTGAGAGAGTCCGTCTCCTCCTCTGCGGGTGATTGCCCCTCTTCTGGATGAGCACACACTTGATGAGTAAGAACGTACCTTCCATGTTTAATCCAAACTCTGCAGAAGGTTTAGTGGAGCCCTGACTCCCCGCCTTCCATGTAGAGGAGCTACACAAGCCACACCACTCCTGATCTCTGTCAACCTTTCTGGCCAGCTTGGATGAAATGACTGAGCATACAGAGCCTGGCCCCTTCTTCACCTCTTTTTTCTGCTGGGAGTCCAGCCTCTCTCCATAGTGCAGATGCTGCTAGGCTGTGGATGAAATGCAACAGCAGGTTCCCTAGGTGGGAGGCTAGTCTTCATCTAGCAGTGTTAAAGATGGGAGGCTGGCGGCAGGCAGGGTATCAAGTCAGAAATCCAAAGTATTTAAACCACATTCTCCATCCTTGTCTTGGTCACTAATAAAGGTTGCATTTTGGTCCTCTGGGCTCCTCTGGTGGCTCAGATTGGTAAAGAATCTGCCCAAAAGGTGGGAGACCTAGGTTCGATCCCTGGGTCGGGAAGATCCCCTGGAGAAAGAAATGGCTACACACTCCAGTATTTTTGCCTAGAGAATCCCTTAGACAGAGGAGCCTGGCGGGCTAGAGTCCATGGGGTCACAAAGGGTCAGACACGACTTAGAGACTAAGCACATCGACGGACTCATTTGTCCAGAACTTGGATGGATAAGAAGAACTATTTATTAGGGTCTCTTCACGGGCCCCAAAATGACCTACAAAATCTCAACATTACTGAATACTCAGTAATGGCCAGGGCTAAAGATCAAAAAGCAGCCAGGACAAATAACATCCTTCTATCACCAGCAGGGCCGCAAACAAGTCCACCAGGGTGGCTGGATGATGAGGGTCCAAGATCAGACCACCAAGCCTCTACAAGTGCTCAGAGAAGCCCAAGTCCTGGGAACAAAGTCACATGTGTCTCTGCATTACTGGGTGTCTACAGTTCTAAGCCAAGCCGGCTTGAGGTCAAGAAAAATTGCAATTCACAGCACTGTCTACTTGTATTTCTTAAAATCACCACTAGGGGGTTATTTGGCCACAGATGGGATTACCTATTTCCAGGGTCTGTGTGAGTGTTCAGTAGTATCTGACTCATCACCTTCCCATGGACCGTAGCCTGTCTGGCTGCTCTAGCCATGGAGTTTTTCAGGCAACAATTCTGGAGCAGGTTGCCATTTCCTCCCCCAGGGGACCTTCCCAACACAGGGATGGAACCCCTGTCTCCTGCATCTCCTGCACTGCAGGCAGATTCTTCACCGCTGAGCCATCGGGGGGAAGCCCACTTCCGTGGCTCAGCTCAGTTCAGTTCAGTCGCTCAGTCCTATCCTAATTCTGGCTCAATATTAGATTTTCCCATTCATTAGTCCAAAGTCTGCTCCCTGGAATGGAGACCCCTTGAAGCCTTCATTCTAAAGCACAAATTCTCCTCCAGGCTGCAATCGTATAAAATCTTGAATAGAGAGATTTATCTTCCTCCCAGTGGGTCAGCTCTCAGAGAGTCTGAGGACCTGACTGTTACCAGGGAGAACACCGCACAAGCCCTGGGAGGTGTGCCCTTGGGTGAATGGGTTAAGCCAGGCTGCATTTGGACTGCTGTAAAATGGATAATGATAACAATGCCGACTTATCTCAGCGACATGAGATAAAGTAATCTTCAGAGGCAAAGATTACAGAAGACAATGCAGGTAGACCACCCGGTCTGGCACATAGTAAGCACTCCTCAAATATTCAATTTAATCACGAGTTAGGGATCCAGAAACCATGCTGCTTGGAAAGATACCACACAAGCCATGATTGAAAATGTTAGGCAAAGAGAGTGGGTAACAACTTGCAAAGCCAAGCTACAGATGAGTTACAAACTTCACGCGGTAGGGTTCATATAGACAACTCAAGGACAAGGGCTTCCCTGGTGGCTCAGAGGTTAAAGTGTCTGCCTGGAATGCGGGAGACCCGGGTTCGATCCCTGAGCTTGGAAGATTCCCTGGAAAAGGAAATGGCAACCCACTCCAGTACTCTTGCCTGGAGAATCCCATGGGGGAAGGAACCTCGTAGGCTACAGTCCGTGGGGTTGCAGAGTTGGACACGACTGAGCGACTTAACTTACTTTCTTTCAAGGAGGACGAAAGACCAGAAGACATACAAAAACAATCTCCATCTCCTTGGTAACCGAAAGAATGCAAACTGAACCCCAAAAGAGATACCATTATGCAGTCCACCATATTGTTAAAAAATGTTAAAGCTTAACAAGAACATGTATACTAAGTTATGGAAAAAGAAAAATATGTACATGGTGTTGGTGGACCAGATATTTTTATATATACATGTATATATACACATATACATACATACATACACACATATACGCAGTACATTTCCATATAGATGCATGATATATACATTTACATAAACATGTTTCTATACGCAAACACATTTCTATGTATTTACATATATTAGTATATATAAAACTTAACATGTAAAAGGAATATATACACAGATGATATAACCAAAAAAATCAATGAATAATTATCACAAAAATGAAGATAATGGTTATGTCTGGGAGGAAGGAAGGAAATGGGAACAGTACTCTGGAGACTTCCAAGGCACTGGTAATATTCTATTTCTCAACCTGTCTAGTAGTTGTATTGACAAATATTTTGTATACTTTAATTATTATTTAAACTGCATACATGCTTTATATACTCCTCTAAATGTACCACATTTTACAGTAGAAAAGATTGTTTTAAAAAGTCAATCTTGCTTTCATATTTTTACCTCCATTCAAATAAATACCAAAACTAGGAACACAGGCTCAGACATCAGGCTGCTGGCATTTGCATCCTAGTTTCATCACTTAGCTCAGATGGTAAAGAATCTGCCTGCAATGTAGGAGACCCGGGTTTGATCCCTGGGTCCGGAAGATTCCCCCTGGAGTAGGGAATGGCTACCCACTGCAGTACTCCTGCCTGGAGAAAATTCCATGGACAGAGGAGCCTGGAGGGCCCATGGGGTCACAAAGAGTAGGACACAACTAAGTGACTTTCACTCACTCCATCACTTAACAAAAGAACTTTGGGTGCCTCTGTTTAACCTATGCTTTGCTCTCTTCTTCTGTAAAATAGATACAATTTTCTTGCAAATTAAATGAGTGAATACAAGTAAAATACTTAGAACAGTGTCTGGCACATAGTAGTTACTCAAAAATGATGCAATGTTATTAAGACAGAATGAAACTAAGCTAAATGCAACAGTTCCTGCATCTAATCATCAATAAATCACCAGAATCTACAAGAACAATGAATCTATCTTTACTCTGTTTTCACAAATTCTGTACTTGCATCAACAGTATGATCAGAATACCCTCAACTCTCTAGTCTCCACTGAGTTATCATGTTAAAACCATTCGGAGACTAAATAACTTACTCTGGTTCCAGGCTAGTCTCAACACACACACATACACCCATACACACTTGTGTCCATAGTAGAACACTAAAGAATTAAAAGACTGAATGGGAAGGGGTATTGGAGGAGAATGGATAACTATATATGTATGGCTGAGTCCCTTCAGTGTTCACGTGAAACTATCATAACAGTGTTAATCAGCTATACCTTAATACAAAATGGTTTTGGTGTTAAAAAAAAATTTTTTTTTAAATCTTTTAAAAAACTTACATCACAGAAGCAAAGAGGCAGACTTGGAAGACACCTGAATAGCTCCTGTTTTATTATCTGTAATTCCCAAATCAAACTGCTGGAAGAATAACACTCCATATAGATTAGTCCCTTTCCCTAATTGTATCAGCTTAGGCAACATCTGTTAAAACTGAAGGAGGAATGTTAAAATATGTGTCCTTCAGTTGTGGTTTCTGCATGTGGTCTAAGGCGCACTGGCAGCCTCCCATGCAGAGGATGAGTTATCCCACTGGAACACAGAACAAGCTTTGAACATATCAAGTACTCAAACTCAGTCAAATAATTAAATTACTCCTTGATTATGTTTGTGTAAAACAAGGGTAATGATTATACCCCCAAATCTTCAATTAAAGATCTTACATCTTGTTTACCATATGAAAGCACTTTTCTAAATGATGTAGATATATCAGCCCACTTACTCTTCCTGACAACCTTATGACAGATACTACTTATTACCCCCATTTTACAAACGGACGTACGGCAAGATAGAAATGCCACATGCGCTGTCCAGGTTCACCCAACAACCCAGTGTCAAAACCAGGGACCCCAAAACAGGTCATCCAGCCCAAGTCAACATTCTTAACCACATACACGCTGCCTCCCCAGGCAATCAGCACAACCAGAGAGATAAAAACTGACATCCAAACTCTACAGCAACCCACACTCAGTAAAGAAAGCATTTCTGTTGAGAAAAGCAGAAATTTTATTTGATAAAGGACAGCCACCCATCTGTCACTCTGTGTGTGTGATATGGATAAATTCTGGGGAGAAAAATAAAGCAAGGCCCTCCACCTCATACTAAGTACAAAAGTAAACTTCAGATAAGTAAAATATTTCAGTGTGAAAACATAAAGTGGAAGATGGCGGAGGAATAGGACGGGGAGACCACTTTCTCCCCTACAAATTCATCGAAAGAACAACTGAATGCTGAGCAAACTTCACAAAACAACTTCTGATCGCTAGCTGAGGTCATCAGGCGCCCAGAAAAGCAGCCCATTGTCTTCGAAATGAGGTAGGACAAAATATAAAAGATAAAAAGAGAGACAGAAGAGCTAGGGACGGAGACCCGTCCCAGGAAGGGAGTCTTAATAGAGGAAGTTTCCAACCACCAGGAAACCCTCCCACTGGCGGTTCTGGGGGAAGTTTTCGAATCTCGGAGGGCAACCTAACTGGGAGAAAAAATAAATAAAACCCACAGATTACGTGCCTAAAAGCAACTCCCAGCAGAAAAGTACCCCAGACGCCCGCATCCGCCACCAGCAAGTGGGGGCAGAATGGAGAAGAGCGGGCGGCATTGCTTAGGGTAAGGACCGGGCCTGAATGCCCTGAGGGCAATCAGAGGGAGCTTTTGTGAGATAGCAACTTAAACTGTGGGAGAGATGGAGAGAAAATTAACCGGCCCAAACACACTGGCGGCCGTTCGCAGAACAAAGGGCCTGAGCAAGTCCAGAGAAGAGCTAGCCGGCTGCGGACCGGCCCATCCCCGCGCAGGCAGGAGGCAGGTGGGAGGGGAAAGGGGCAAACTCGGCCCCAGAGACGGCATCCCCTACCACACTGCAAACAGGCCTCCAGTTTCTAATCAAAGACCTCCTGAGATTCTGGATGGTCGACATCTGCTGGGAGGGTCGCGGTGAGACACAGGGCGCAGGCACCCGACCAGCGCGAGCAGGGACTGGGGCTGGGGACGTGGAGGGCAGAAGGCGTACCCACCCGGGGAGAGTGCGCCCGCCAAGCTCCTGGCTGCCTGAGCTGCTCGGGTGGGGAAGGCACAAAACGCAGGCGCAACCGAGTCCGCGCTTTTGTGGAGCACCCGAAAACTGGACCCGCACGCAATGCAGGGCCCGCCCCCTACAGAGCAGCCGGGAGCCTGAGCAGTGTAGACCGGGAAGCACACACCCGTGACCGGGGGCAAACCCAGTGTGGCCGGAACACTGCAAGTGCTCCCCACACAGGCCAGTGACGTTTGTCTGCAGCGCCCCTCCCTCCCCGCAGCTCGACTGAACAAGCGAACCTAAAGAGAGACCACCTCCACCCGCCTGTGTCAGGGCGGAAATTAGACACTGAAGGGACCAGCAAACAGAAGCCAAATAAACAAAGGGAACCGCTTCAGAAGGGACCGGTGCAACAGATTAAAATCCCTGTAGGTGATACCGACTACACCGAAAGGGGCCTATAGATAGCGAGAAGTGTAAGCTAGAACGAGGAGCTATCTGAAACTGAACTGAACCCACACTGACCGCAACAGCTCCAGAGAAACTCCTAGATATATTTTTACCTTTTTTTTTTAATTAAAAAAATTTTTTTCCTTTTGTTTTCTTTTTTAGTTTTTCTCTGTTATTTTCTTTTAAAATTCCCTATTACTCCCCCATTACTCCTTAACTTTCATTTGCATATATTTTTACGATTTTTTTAATTAGGAAAAAAATTTTTTTTTCTTTTTTTTCTTTTTTTCTCTTATTTTAAAGTCCTCTATTACTCCTCTACTACTCCTTAATTTTCATTTTCATTTCATTATAACCTTGCAAAAAAAAAAAAAAAAAGAGAGAAGCCCTATTTTTAAACCAAACTTCATATATATTTCTAAAATTTTTGTTTCTGTTTTTAATATTGTATTTTTAAGAGTCTAACCTCTAGATTTTTAATCTTTTGTTTTTCAGTATGTGATATAAATTTTGGACATTTAAGAATCCAATATTCAGTTCCCATTTTTACTCAGGAGTGTGTTGATTACTCTTTCCCACTTTTGACTCTCCGTTTTCTACCTCAGAACACCTCTGTTTACTCCCTTCCCCTTCTCTTCCCAATCCAATTCTGTGAATCATTGTGGGTGTCTGGGCTACAGATAACACTTTGGAAACAGACAACTGTGTAGATCTGTCTCTCTCCTCTTGAGTCCCCCTTTTTCTCCTCCTGCTCACCTCTATCTCCCTCCTCCCTCTCCTCTTCTTCATGTAACTCTGTGAACCTCTCTGGGTGTCCCTCATGGTGGAGAATCTTTTCACCATTAACCTAGAAGTTTTATTATCAGTGCTGTATAGTTGGAGAAGTTTTGAGACTACTGGAAGAATAAAACTGAAATCCAGAGGCAGGAGACTTAAGCCCAAAACCTGAGAGCACCAGAAAATTCCTGACTACATGGAACATTAAGTAATAAGAGACCATCCAAAAGCCTCCATACCTACACTGAAACCAACCACCACCCAAGAGCCAATAAGTTTTAGGGCAAGACATACCACGCAAATTCTCCAGCAACGCAGGAACATAGCCCTGAGCGTCAATATACAGGCTGCCCAAGGTCACACCTAACACATAGACCCATCTCAAAACTCATTACTGGACACTCCATTGCACTCCACAGAGAAGAAATCCAGTTCCACGCACCGGAATACCGACGCAAGCTTCCCTAACCAGGAAACCTTGACAAGCCAATCATCCAACTTCACCCACTGGGTGAAACCTCCACAATAAAAAGGAACCACAGTCCTCCAGAATACAGAAAGCCCACTCCAGACACAGCAATCTAAACAAGATGAAAAGGCATAGAAATACCCAACAGGTAAAGGAGCATGAAAAATGCCACCAAGGCAAACAAAAGGAGGAGATATGGAATCTACCTGAAAAAGAATGTAAAATAACGATAATAAAAATGATCCAAAATCTTGAAAACAAAATGGAGTTGCAGATAAATAGCCTGGAGACAAAGATTGAAAAGATGCTAGAAATGTTTAATAAAGACCTAGAAGAAATAAAAAAGTCAATTAAAAATGAATAATGCAATAAATGAGATCAAAAACACTCTGGAGGGAACCAAGAGTAGAATAATGGAGACAGAAGATAGGATAAGTGAGGTAGAAGATAAAATGGTGGAAATAAATGAAACAGAGAGGAAAAAAGAAAAAAGAATCAAAAGAAATGAGGACAACCTCAGGGACCTCTGGGACAATATGAAATGCCCCAACATTCGAATCATGGGAGTCCCAGAAGAAGAAGACTAAAAGAAAGGCCATGAGAAAATACTCGAGGAGATAATAGCTGAAAACTTCCCTAAAATGGGGAAGGAAATAGCCACCCAAGTCCAAGAAACCCAGACAGTCCCAAACAGGATAAACCCAAGGCGAAACACCCCAAGACACATATTAATCAAATTAACAAAGATCAAACACAAAGAACAAATATTAAAAGCAGCAAGGGAGAAACAACAAATAACACACAAAGGGATTCCCATAAGGATAACAGCTGATCTATCAATAGAAACCCTTCAGGCCAGAAGGGAATGGCAGGACATACTTAAGGTAATGAAAGAGAATAACCAACAACCTAGATTACTGTATCCAGCAAGGATCTCATTCAGATATGAAGGAGAATTCAAAAGCTTTACAGACAAGCAAAAGCTGAGAGAATTCAGCACCACCAAACCAGCTCTTCAACAAATGCTAAAGGATCTTCTCTAGACAGGAAACACAGAAAGGTTGTATAAACGTGAACCCAAAACAACAAAGAAAATGGCAACGGGACCATACCTATCAATAATTACCTTAAATGTAAATGGGCTGAATGCCCCAACCAAAAGACAAAGACTGGCTGAATGGATACAAAAACAAGACCCCTATATATGCTGTCTACAAGAGACCCACCTCAAAACAAGGGACACATACAGACTAAAAGTGAAGGGCTGGAAAAAAATATTTCACACAAACAGAGACCAAAAGAAAGCAGGAGTCGCAATACTCATATCAGATAAAATAGACTTTCAAATAAAGGCTGTGAAAAGAGACAAAGAAGGACTACATAATTGATCCTTCTTGGATCAATCCAAGAAGAAGATATAACAATTATAAATATATATGCACCCAACATAGGAGCACCACAATATGTACGGCAAACGCTAACGAGTATGAAAGAGGACATTAATAGTAACACAAAAATAGTGGGAGACTTTAATACCCCACTCACAACTATGGATAGATCAACTAAACCGAAAATTAACAAGGAAACACAAACTTTAAATGACACAATGGACTAGCTAGACCTAACTGATATCTATAGGACATTTCACCCCAAAACAATCAACTTCACCTTTTTCTCAAGTGCACACGGAACCTTCTCCAGAATAGATCACATACTGGGCCATAAATCTAGTCTTGGTAAATTCAAAAAAACTGAAATCATTCCAGTCATCTTTTCTGACCACAGTGCAGTAAGATTAGATCTTAATTACAGGAAAAAAATTGTTAAAAATTCAAACATATGGAGGCTAAATAACACGCTTCTTAATAACCAACAAATCATAGAAGAAATCAAAAAAGAAATCAAAATATGCATAGAAATGAATGAAAATGAAAACACAACAACCCAAAACCTATGGGACACTGTAAAAGCAGTGCTAAGGGGAAGGTTCATAGCATTACAGGCTTACCTCAAGAAACAAGAAAAAAGTCAAATAAATAACCTAACTCTACACCTAAAGCAACTAGAGAAGGAAGAAATGAAGAACCCCAGGGTTAGTAGAAGGAAAGAAATCTTAAAAATTAGGGCAGAAATAAATGCAAAAGAAACTAAAGAGACCATAGCAAAAATCAACAAAGCTAAAAGCTGGTTTTTTGAAAAAATAAACAAAATTGACAAACCATTAGCAAGACTCATTAAGAAACAAAGGGAGAAGAACCAAATTAACAAAATTAGAAATGAAAATGGAGCGATCACAACAGACAACACTGAAATACAAAGGATCATAAGAGACTACTACCAGCAGCTCTATGCCAATAAAATGAACAACTTGGAAGAAATGGACAAATTCATAGAAAAGTATAACTTGCCAAAACGGAACCAGAAAGAAACAGAAGATCTTAACAGACCCATCACAAGCAAGGAAATCGAAACTGTAATCAGAAATCTTCCAGGAAACAAAAGCCCAGGACCAGATGGCTTCACAGCTGAATTCTACCAAAAATTAAGAGAAGAGCTGACACCTATCTTACTCAAACTCTTCCAGAAAATTGCAGAAGGTAAAATTCCAAACTCATTCTATGAGGCCACCATCACCCTAATTCCAAAACCAGACAAAGATGCCACAAAAAAAAGAAAACTACAGGCCAATATCACTGATGAGCATAGATGCAAAAATCCTTAACAAAATTCTAGCAAACAGAATCCAACAACATATTAAAAAAATCATACACCATGACCAAGTGGGCTTTATCCCAGGAATGCAAGGATTCTTTAATATCCGCAAATCAATCAATGTAATACACCACATTAACAAACTGAAAGATAAAAACCATATGATTATCTCAATAGATGCAGAAAAAGCCTTTGACAAAATTCAACATCCATTTATGATAAAAAAAAAACTCTCCAGAAAGCAGGAATAGAAGGAACATACCTCAACATAATAAAAGCTATATATGACAAACCCACAGCAAGCATTACCCTCAATGGTGAAAAATTGAAAGCATTTCCCCTAAAATCAGGAATAAGACAAGGGTGCCCACTCTCACCACTACTATTCAGCATAGTTTTGGAAGTTTTGGCCACAGCAATCAGAGCAGAAAAAGAAGTAAAAGGAATCCAGATAGGAAAAGAAGAAGTGAAACTCTCGCTGTTTGCAGATGACATGATCCTCTACATAGAAAACCCTAAAGACTCTTCCAGAAAATTACTAGAGCTAATCAATGAATATAGTAAAGTTGCAGGATATAAAATTAACACACAGAAATCCCTTGCATTCCTATACACTAACAATGAGGAAACATAAAGAGAAATTAAGGAAACAATACCATTCACCATTGCAACAAAAAGAATAAAATACTTAGGTTATATCTACCTAAAGAAACAAAAGACCTACACATAGAAAACCATAAAACACTGATGAAAGAAATCAAAGAGGACACAAACAGATGGAGAAACATACTGTGTTCATGGATAGGAAGAATAAATATTGTCAAAATGACTATACTACCCAAAGCAATCTATAGATTCAATGCAATCCCTATTAAGCTTCCAACGGTATTTTTCACAGAACTAGAACAAATAATTTCACAATTTGTATGGAAATACAAGAAACCTCGAATAGCCAAAGTAATCTTGAGAAAGAAGAATGGAACTGGAGGAATCAACCTGCCTGACTTCAGGCTCTACTACAAAGCCACAGTCATCAAGACAGTATGGTGCTGGCACAAAGACAGAAATATAGATCAATGGAACAGAATAGAAAGTCCAGAGATAAATCCATGAACCTATGGACACCTTATCTTTGACAAAGGAGGCAAGGATATACAGTGGAAAAAAGACAACCTCTTTAACAAGTGGTGCTGGGAAAACTGGTCAACCACTTGTAAAAGAATGAAACCAGAACACTTTCTAACACCATACACAAAAATAAACTCAAAATGGATTAAAGATCTAAATGTAAGACCAGAAACTATAAAACTCCTAGAGGAGAACATAGGCAAAACACTCTCTGACATAAATCACAGCAGGATCCTCTATGACCCACCTCCCAGAATATTGGAAATAAAAGCAAAAGTAAATAAATGGGACCTAATGAAACTTAAAAGCTTTTGCACTACAAAGGAAACGATAAGCAAGGTGAAAAGACAGCCCTCAGATTGGGAGAAAATAATAACAAGCAAAGCAACAGACAAAAGATTAATCTCAAAAATATACAAGCAACTCCTGAAGCTCAATTCCAGAAAAATAAATGACCCAATCAAAAAATGGGCCAAAGAACTAAACAGACATTTCTCCAAAGAAGACATACAGATGGCTAACAAACACATGAAAAGATGCTCAACATCAATCATTATCAGAGAAATGCAAATCAAACCACAATGAGGTACCATTACACGCCAGTCAGGATGGCTGCTATCCAAAAGTCTACAAGCAATAAATGCTGGAGAGGGTGTGGAGAAAAGGGAACCCTCCTACACTGTTGGTGGGAATGCAAACTAGTACAACCGCTATGGAGAATAGTGTGGAGATTCCTTAAAAAACTGGAAATAGAACTGCCGTATGACCCAGCAATACCACTCCTGGGCATACACACCAAGGAAACCAGATCTGAAAGAGACACATGCACCCTAATGTTCATCGCAGCACTCTTTATAATTGCCAAGACATGGAAGCAACCTAGATGCCCATCAGCAGACGAATGGATAAGGAAGCTGTGGTACATATACACCATGGAATATTACTCAGCCATTAAAAAGAATTTATTTGAATCAGTTCTAATGAGATGGATGAAACTGGAGCCCATTATACAGAGTGAAGTAAGCCAGAAAGATAAAGACCAATAGAGTATACTAATGCATGTATATGGAATTTTATAAGATGGTAATGATAACCCTACATGCAAAACAGAAAAAGAGACACAGATGTACAGAACAGACTTTTGGACTCTGTGGGAGAAGGCGAGGGTGGGATGTTTCAAGAGAACAGCATCGAAACATGTATATTATCTATGGTGAAACAGATCACCAGCCCAGGCTGGATGCATGAGACAAGTGCTCGGGCCTGGTGCACTGGGAAGACCCAGAGGGATCGGGTAGAGAGGGAGGTAGGAGGGGGGATCGGGATGGGGAATACATGTAAATCCATGGCTGATTCATGTCAATGTATGACAAAACGCACTTTAATATTGTAAAGTAATTAGCCTCCAACTAATAAAAATAAATAAATTAATTAAAAAAAAAAAAAGATCACACCTGCCACACCACCCCATGAAGGTGTTGGGGGCAGTCTAGCCAGCACCTCCTGACATCCTCATTATTTCATTCATTGATTAAGTATTTATTGCCATTTATTGTACCAAGGGGGGCTTCCCAGGTGGTGCAAAAAAAAAAAAAAACATAAAGTGGTAAGTACAATTTGATACAGGACGAGGATTGAGAAGACTGTGTTTGTAGGTGGACTGGCTCAATTTCTATCTTGACACAACCACCAGAGTAATATTCCAGAAACACACACACACAATATATATATATTATATATGTATCATATATATATATATGAATAATAATACATTAGTATATATTATGTATATGACTTATTATATACATGATTTACTATATAATACATCATCATATAATATATAATACATATTACATGTAACTTGTACTAATATATACATAGCATATACATGGTATGTGTGGTCAGTTGCTCAGTCATGTCCAAGTCTCCAACCCTATGGACTGTACCCTATCATGCTCCTCTGTCCATGGGGATTCTCCAGCCAAGAATACTGGAGTGGGTTGCCCTTTTCTCGTCCAGAGGATCTTCTTGACCCAGGGATCAAACCAGGTTCTCCTGCACTGGCATGTGCATCCTTTATCACTGTGCCACCAACATATTTTAATTATGAAGAACCAGTAAATAAGATACCAGAAACTGAACAATTCTTGACAAATCCATTACATACACAAAAACACTAGAGAAAGTAATCTCACTGTTTTCCAAAATTCTTTTACTCTAGGCCATAAAATGTTATATGCCATCCATACATAATCCATTGTTGTCTACATTCAAATATACCACTATCTCCCTTTTAAACAAAATTCCATCAAGACAGCCTCTAATAAAGGGGAAGACCATAAACCAAATCATAGATTTAATTCAGTTTCACTTACAAGGTAGTCAGCTATGAATCGAGTGGAAAATTAAATTAATGGCTATGCTAGTCTCCCCAAATGTTCTTAGCTATCCATCAAACAAAAAAGAACTGTAAATAAAATTTAATGCTGAAACCATAAACACTATATGTATACAACTGCTTTTATGGTAGAAAATTGTGTGCAAGGGTTAAACACAAGTGAAATACCAAAGAGGTATCAATAAGCTAAAGTCATACAAAGGGTACAATCTTTTTAAACATGGAAAAATAAACACACACTCATATATGTGTATGTGTGTGTGTGTGTGTCCTTGGTCGCTCAGTTGTGTCCAACTCTGCAATCCAATGGACTGTAACCCACCAGGCTCCTCTGGTCTGTGGGATTTCTGAGGCAAGAATACTGGAGTGGGTCACCGTTTCCTTCTCCAGAGAATCTTCCTGACTCAGAGATCCAATCTGCATCTCTTTCATCTCCAGTATTGGCAGGAGGATTCTTTACCACTGTGTCACCTGGGAAGCGCAAAGTCCACTCGTGTACAAACATAAATAAATTAGAGCTGCCTTGAAGCAAACAAACCCTGCTGGGCCATTACTTCTGGATGTGGATCCTTTAGTCCTCATCCTTATGTGTGGACTCCTCCACCTAGATTCTAGGTCTACTCAACAAGTATTATACACAGAGAGGAAAGGTCTCCAGAAAGAAGGAACTTGGGACAAGTCTGGAGCTCTGTATCCTTCATGGCAACCTCTCAGATCTTGAAAAAGGCTACGCAAAAACAGAAGAGGATCAACTATACCCAAAGATGCACCAACCTTCTGGAAAACTACCAGTTTGTGGTATTGTAACCCCCAATTGAAACTTTTTTCAGTTCAGTTCAGTCGCTCAGTCGTGTCCGACTCTTTGTGACCCCATGAATCGCAGCACATCAGGCCTCCCTGTCCATCACCAACTCCCAGAGTTTACTCAAACTCATGTCCATTAAGTCGGTGATGCCATTCAACCATCTCATCCTCTGTCGTCCCCTTCTCCTCCTGCCCCCAATCCCTCCCAACATGAGTCTTTTCAAATGAGTCAATTCTTCGCATGAGGTGGCCAAAGTTTTGGAGTTTCAGCTTCAGCATCAGTCCTTCCAATGAATATTTAGGACTGATCTCCTTTAGGATGGACTGGTTGGATCTCCTTGCAGTCCAAGGGACTCTCAAGAGTCTTCTCCAACACCACAGCTCAAAAGCATCAATTCTTGGGCGCTCAGCTTTCTTCATAGTCCAACTCTCACATCCATACACAAACACTGGAAAAACCACAGCCTTGACTAGATGGACCTTTGTTGGCAAAGTAATGTCTCTGCTTTTTAATATACTATCTAGGTTGGTCATAATTTTCCTTACAAGGAGTAAGCGTCTTTTAATTTCATGGCTGCAATCACCATTTTCAGTGATTTTGGAGCCCCAAAAAATAAAGTCTGACGCTGTTTCCACTGTTTCCCCATCTATTTTCCATGAAGTGATGGGACCAGATGCCATGATCTTAGTTTTCTGAATGTTGAGCTTTAAGGCAACTTTTTCACTCTGCTCTTTCACTTTCATCAAGAGGCTTTTTAGTTCCTCTTCACTTTCTGCCATAAGGGTGGTGTCATCTGCATATCTGAGGTTATTGATATTTCTCCTGGCAATCTTGACTCCAGCTTGTGCTTCTTCCAGCCCAGCCCAGTGTTTCTCATGATGTACTCTGCATATAAGTTAAATAAGCAGGGTGACAATATACAGCCTTGACCTACTCCTTTTCCTATTTGGAACCAGTCTGCTGTTCCATGTCCAGTTCTAACTGTTGCTTCCTGACCTGCATATAGCTTTCTCAAGAGGCAGGTCAGGTGGTCTGGTATTCCCATCTCTTGAAGAATTTTCCACAGTTTATTGTGATCCACACAGTCAAAGGCTTTGGCATAGCCAATAAAGCAGAAATAGATGTTTTTCTGGAACTCTCTTGCTTTTTCGATGATCCAGTGGATGTTGGCAATTTGATCTCTGGTTCCTCTGCCTTTTCTAAAACCAGCTTGAACATCTGGAAGTTCACGGTTCACATATTGCTGAAGCCTGGCTTGGAGAATTTTGAGCATTACTTTACTAGCATGGGAGATGAGTACAATTGTGCGGTAGTTTGAGCATTCTTTGGTATTGCCTTTCTTAGGGATTGGAATGAAAACTGACCTTTTCCAGTCCTGTGGCCACTGCTGAGTTTTCCACATTTGCTGGCATATATTGAGTGCAGCACTTTCACAGCATCATCTTTTAGGATTTGAAATAGCTCAACTGGAATTCCATCACCTCCAGTAGCTTTGTTCGTAGTGATGCTTTTTTATGTAAAAATAAATCTGGGTAGGGCCTCCTTGAGAAGTGGGTCACTAGGAAGCTCAGAGTATTAAGAAGCATTGCTGCAAAGATTAATCTTAACACCCAAACCTTCTGCATGAAGACTTCAAGTCAAAAAGATACTGAGTGTTTCTCTAGACCTTCCTTATGATAAAAAGGGAAGGGCAAGAAAAGGTGTAATTACTAAATTCCAAAGGTCTTCAGCTTTTGGCTGAAGCAGCATTGCCAATTTACCAGAACTACAGGAGAAGATATCTAGATAGGAAAATCCACAAAAGTTTTTTCATGGTTTGACACCACAAACACTATAAACTCAAGTGACCTTTAGTTGCAATGAAATGGCCTGTTTTATTGTTGTTTTTAAATCAGTTTTCACCTTCCTCAACCTCCCAGATACTTCCATAGCACCCAGAAGCCTTTCCTAACCTTGTGGCTATTAAAAAAGACATGACACACATACACAGACAATTCTACAAATTGGGTGAAAAGTACAAAACAGTATATAGTGGATGACTTCATAAAGTATGGGAATAAGCTAAGCTGATCTCTGCTATTAGAAGTCAAGTTGGATGGCATCACTGGCTCTATGGACATGAATTTGTGCAAACTCTGGGAGATAGTGAAGGACAGGGAAGCCTGGTGTGCTGCAGTCCATGGGGTCACAAAGAGCCAGACACAACTCAGTGACTGGACAACAACATATAGTTGCCACTGAAGGGATGGTTAAAATTGAAGAGGGTGTCCCTGGGATGCTGGAAATGCTGTGTCTTGACTGAGCACTGATTCAAAACTGTGATCAATTAATGAACACTCAGCATGGTCCCATATACATCTGTTATTTCCACGAAGGTTGAGTGTGAGTGTGTGAAATTTAAATTCTGAATTCCCTGAAATATGAGAAGACATGAGAACCTAATCTTGGAGATGCTCTTGTTGGTACCAAAGGAGCCGTGAAAGCCTAATATTTTGGTTGCACAAAACACTTTCCTTTACTTCCTGGACCGGAAAGCCATAAAGGATGAACTGCAGACTTTGACCTGTTGTGTTAACCAATTAAGGCAAGGAAAGAAAAAAAAAAATTAAAGTGGTCACAGCCTCTGGTTTATTAAACATTTGTGTTAAACAGAGGGATTAAATCATATTCTTCAAACTTAATAAATTTAATGTTTTTTCTAAGTCATTTATTTCAGAGTTTTGCTTTAACAGCTCTCCGACCCAACTAAGAGACATTTAGTTTGCAATTACAGTCAAGCCAAGTGTATCCACCCAACAACAATAGGTCAAGTTACAAAAAAAAAAAAAACAGCTCCAGGCTTTCTGGGCAGCAAACAAATCAGTGTGTACTCAGTAACCCCACAAAACAATCCCATAAACTTGTTGTAGGTGTGGGTATCTATATTTTTAAAAGACGCCAACTAATTTCATTTATGGGAGAAAAGGTAATTCAAACTATTCAAACATGGAAAACCTGCCATGAAACATTAAAATATTTTAATACTTAATGATTGAATCTCTTGAATGTACTTTTATAAAGAAAAGAACACTGAACAGACACAGTTTCAAAAAAAAACAACGCACACAAAAAAACCCCAGACAACAAAAAATGTGGGCTGAGTGAGGTTTTTGTGGCTCTTACAAAGCATTTTAAATTCCAAAATTCATTCAAAAATTATTTTTTGAGTACTTATCAACACATTATTTGTTGATCAAGACAATTTGAAGAACATCATGAAACTATTTAGGAATCATTTACCTGGGATTATTTTTTATTCTTTCTCTAAGGAAAAAAAAGAAGTATATATATAATGAAAATCCTAACCAAGTATTAAATTTTGGTTTCAGATGTCAAAATAAATCAAAATATTTAAGGTCAAAATTAAAGAATGAAACTCAAAAGTTAACTACTTTGCAAAAATCTTATAAACTCAGTAGTGAGGAACTGAAATTTCCTTCTACTGTGGTATTTGTTCCCTGAATATCAGATTAATAGCATCCCAGCCCGGTGGAAGGAGAAAACCATGGGCTTTGTAGACAGGTTTAACTCTGCTACAAAGAGATATCGTTCCACTCAGGGTTCTCACAATAAATACTCAGACTGTCTGACTTTCTCTTTCATCATCTCTATAAAATGGGAATAAAACCACCTATGTCACAAGGTTATGGAAATAATTAACTAAGGTAATTTATTAGTTTCTTCCCTGAAATTAAAAATATTTCATCTTTAAGGTTAGTATTATTATTTTTTTAAGGTTTAGTATTATTATACCAGACATTGCTTTGAAAAAAAAAAAGATTTGAAGAGATGGCGGCAAATTATCTGAAGTTTCAAATAGTTTTATTTGGTGTATGTGCTCTTTTGAGTTATATGAATGACCTACTGATTATTACTAAAAATAAACTGTTAAAAGTCTTAAAATTGAATATTGGGGAAAAAAAATAAAACACTGAAAAGGCATTTCTTAGAATCCTTACTGGAAGTAATAATATGAATTTAGATACTTTTTTTTTTTAATGTGTGAATCATCATTTATTTTTTAACCAATTTTACTGTGGTATAATTTACATACAATAAAAATGCACCCATTTTAAGAGTACAGTTCAAAAAGTTTCAAAACATATACATTCATCAAACCACCACCATCAAAATCTAGAACACTTCTGTCACCCCCCCCAAATTACCTCCTGCCCCTTTGTAACCAATCTCTTGTCTCAATGTCCAGCCCCAGACAACCATTAAACTATTTCCTGTCCCTACAATTCAGATTTCCCTTTTCCAAACTTTTACAAATTTCAACACTAAAGCAACAGAAGAACATTGAATAAATTCAAAACTTATTTTAATAATAAGGAAAGAAGAGTCATTTCACATTTTCAGTTCCAATAATTTCTGGAACAAAGATTCCAAACTATGATCCTTTAATTTTTTCTTTTTTACTAATTCTTTAATCCAACAAAACATTAAATTATCTATTAGCATGGTAGTATGGAAACTCCATATAAAAGTTTTAAATGATGATGATCAAGTGTAATTTTTTAAAAAACACAAAAGCAAATATTAAAACTACAACCATAAAAATATATGATTATACATAAACATGCTATGGTCAAGTTAATTTTTTAAATTAACATAAAAACAAAACTAAAATTATAATATATAGTAGTATAGAAGTGCACTATTACTGCCTATTATTTTTGGCATAGGCGGGTATATTTTGTAAAAGAAAATCTAAGAATGGATCATGGATCAAACAGTTCTCCAAGTCACTTGATTATGAATGCCATATTGTATTTATAATAGCACCTCCTTTTAAATGATTCAAGCTGTTTTAAAACCCCACTAATTCTCCCAATGCTACTTGGGAAAAACCCAAGTTCAATAGCTTCCTTACTCAAGAGTGTAGACCAAAACATCCGACTCTAACACTAAATGTTTTTCTGAATCTCAAGTTCTAGGTCCTAGGTAAAGTCTACTTTAGATGACTTTTTCACTATTAGAACAGATGAAAAATTAAATATTCAGTCAAGAGAATGGAAGAAATATCATAATGGGTTAACCAGCTAGTATAATCTCTCAGGTGGTTAACTCAGCATAGTGTGGTCACTTCATGATACAACATGGAAACTATTACATAATTACACATTATACTTAGCCAATCTTTCTTGAATTTACTTATAAGCTCAACCTACTACAGGCTGTTCTCAACTCAACTTTAGGATGTTCTCGAAGGTCATCTTCATCTTATTTCTACTCTGCTTAATTTTCTATTCAGCGATAGCTTCTATCTGTAGTCTACATCCAACTCTTCTTCATTCAGAGGCCCTGGAATCCCACTGATTATTTCGGTGGTCCTAACCTGAAGCTTTCCTAAGTACCTGAGTATGCCAAAAACATTAGGCCGCTTAACAATAATTTTCTTGACTGGAACCAGAGGATCTCAAATCTGACTGCATATTACTCCATAATTTATTAAATCAGTCTCTACTGATGGACTTTCAGAGGTCATCTAATCTGATCTTTTGCAATTATAAACAGTGCCTCAATGCATATACCTATATTTGTAAATATCACATATATATCATGAATACAAACATATCTGTAAAAATGATTACAGAAGAACTTGCTAGGTCAAGGCATCATATTCTTTTTTAAAATAGTATTTTTTTTTTTAATTTACGAAGTGTTAAGTTTTAGCTGTAGAGCAAAGTGATTCAGTTAAACATATGTACATATAGGTACACATGTTCTTTTTCAGATTCTTATTATAAGATATTGAATATAGTTCCCTGTGCTATATAGGGAAGTCCATCAGTAGAGATAGGTCTACTAATAGGTCCTTGTTGTTTATCTGTTTTATATATAGTAGTGTGTTCTCTCTTAATCCCAAACTCCTAATTTATCCCTCACCCCTTTCCCCTTTCACAACTGTAAGTGTACTTTCGATGTGCGTCTATTTCTGCTGTGTAAATAAGTTCATTTGTATTATTTTGTTAGATTCCACATATAAGAGGTATCATATGACATTTTTCTCTGACTTACTTCACTTAATATGATAATCTCTAGGGTCATCCAAAAGGGCTATATTCTGAGTGCTGAATGATGTATTATCACATATAATAAACTATTGTCAACAGTCCTCAAAAATCATACTCAGTCCTCTGAGTACCTGAAAATCCCTGCATTTCAGGTTAAAAATTAAAGTCATTCCAAAGTCTTTGAAAAGGAATCATTTTGGGATATTTTAAGCAGCCCCAAGAGTCACAGAACCAGACAGTCCCTTAGAGATCAGCTAATCCAAGCAGGCCTATGGTTTTATTATTGAGGAAAATGAGGTCAGCAGAGTTTAAGAGACTAAACTACATCTGGACCAGATTAGAACCTCAGGCTTCCTGCCCTTGACCCTTGCTCTTGCCCTTGACACTAAGTCAGGGCAGTTCACTTGCCCAGAACAAAGGTATTATTTACTCTCGGTGCCCAAATCACCTTGGATGACACACACACACAGTTATCAATTAACTATCAGTTGATAGTTCATGCCAAACTGTGGTAAATGTTGCAGGGGACATGTACGTGGATAGCAGTTCTCAACATGTACACTGTGTGTATATACATGCAACCCAAGAGCCTGGGTGCTGTAAAATACAGTTGGAAGCTCAGACAAGAAGTGCACTGGGTCCTAAAGAGAGTAACAAGGAAGAACTGAGCTCTATTCACGCACAACCGAAAATAGAGCTTAAAAACTGGATTGTAACAAAATCATAATCTTTAAGTTCAAATTTTTCAAAAGGTCCCATTTAGATCCTGAATTCGCCTTCTGCCTGCTTTAAACTCATCACTTTATATGTGTGGAAGATGTAGCTTTTACTACAATATTTATCTGTATCTTCCTCCTCCCTGGCATGAATAGGTTTGTTTAATTTAAAACTTATCTACATTTAGTTAAATACACAAAGACTAGCATCCGCTCAAATTAACTGAAAAATTCAAACAAAAGTAAGTTTGTAGAAGAAAACAAACAGAAATGGGAGGCATAATGATTTGTTGGTACAAATTATGTTTCAACTTACAGTTCTAAACCCAACTCGAAAACAGATTCTAGAAGGTGTACTCATGGCAGATGTGAAATAATTACTCAAATAACAAAATCTAAATTCCAAATCTATCCTATCGGATGGATAAAATTCACCACAAGTCTGTGCAGTGCTTAAACTTGATTAATTCTTGTATTTGAGCCAAAAGAGCAAATTTGAATGTTAACTTAAGCTAAGCCATAGAAAGTAGATACAAACACTACATTTCTTAAATAACAGCTGATTTTTCTTTAAAATCACTCTTCTAACTTGAGACTACCCCTTTGAAAACAGGATGAGGATTCGAGTTACTTAAGATTTCTTTAAAAGGCATTTTAAAGCAAGATTAACTGTTGGTTTAAGTCTTGACATTTCCCGATTAATAACCCTAAAGCTTAATGAGGCACAACAGATTTAAGAATTGAAGATTTTTAATGAAAACGGAAGTTAAGGACAGTTTGGTGCAACACACTGTCACCAAAAATCTGTTTCAAATAGAATTGAATCTCTACATGTAAAAAATACAAACTATCTAAGAAGACTTTCCCCTTAAAATCTCAGTCCAAACTTTTAGAAGACCAGGGCAGACTTTGATAAAAGTATGACACTATACTCTGCAAGTAAAATTCTAAACTTACAATTAAGGCCTAAAAAATCATATGTAATTTTAATTTGGGTGTATATTTATGTCATTTTAAGACATGCTTATAATATTTTAGGACACACTAATTGTTTTTCAAATTGCATTTAATGCATTTGCAGTGCACTACATCTGCCTGCAATGCGGGAGACCTGGGTTCGATCCCTGGGTCGGGAAGATCCCCTGGAGAAGGAAATGGCAACCCACTCCAGTATTCTTGCCTGGAAAACTCCATGGACAAGAGGAGCCTGGCAGGCTACAGTTAATGGGGTGGCAAAAGAGCTGGACACAGCTTAACGACTAAACACCACCACCACCTGTTAGTAATGACCACATGCCAGTTTTTAAAAGGGCAAAGATACACATAAGGAGAAGAAACTGTGAATACCAGCTAAGTTAATTCTTACTTTCAAAGGAACTTGAAATTCAAATAAACATAGAGAATACATATATGTTTTATTTTTAAAATGACTGTGGTATCCTAGATTTTCCAGTCTAAAACAAAGCCTTTTTTTTCCCCCCACATTTTATGTATTGAAATTAATGCCATGAAAGTCCATACCTAATATGAGAAAAATCACATATGGTTTGTGCATCTTTTTTCATAGGTCCTCATTCAGCATTGAAAGCAGAAATCTATGTGATAAGACTAAGAATCTAAAATATTTGTGAAACGTAAGGTGATGTCTTTGATGTTTCATAACCCATTCAAGTGTATTTAAAATAGAATAATGGAGCTATGCAGTTAAAATGAGAACCAGAAAAACAAAGCAGGCTTCTAACCTATTCATGACTGGATGGGTAGTAAAAGTATAATTGATCTTTTTTCCCTGATGATAAATCTATTTAAGGATTTGAAAGTCACTTGTATGAAAGGAAAGCTTGTCATAACTTTGTGATATCCCTTGATCAGTGAAGTTTAATGCTCAAATTCTGCTTTTTTTCTTTTTTAGAGGACAATGCTAATGCCTCAAGCTAAAATGAGCAAGAATAGAGAAAATCTTAAAAGCTGAATATCATAATATGCAAAATTGACTAGAATTATGTAAATCTAGGTAACAGAATAACTCAACTAGTAAAGATTCTCTTAAAGTGAAAAAAAAAAAAAGTGTTCCAAGTAAAACAAAGAACACTTCGGTTAATTAAAGGCATAAAGTCCTTTTGAATATTTAATTCTTCTTCTTTAACTGGTCTGAAAAAATAAGGCAGCTCAGTATCTAAACTGATAACTTACTCATTCTTTTTTCTAAAACTCTTTGACTCCTTAGTCTGGCTTGAAGCTTAAAAAGAAAAGCTAGAGTTCTAAAAAGCAGATGACTGCAGAGTGCAGAGGGGCCATTTTCACATTGCAGATAGATCTATGTTATTCCAGTGTGTAAAGCAGACCATGAGCAGAAAGTCATTTCCAATCTTGGTGTGTACAATCCACACAGCACATTTAACCCTACAACTCATGATGCATGAACTGCTCTGCTTCCACTTCTAATGACCTTGTAAATCACTCAGTGTTATTGCTTGACTCATACCCATGAATTACCCAAATAACTTGATGACAAAGTTTTAATCTCCCCTTTCTTCGAAGTTTTTGAAAGTCAACCTCGGGTTGGCCTGTAAGAAACTGAGAAAGAACATACAACAGAAAAGGGAAGTGCACAATTTGACGTTTACAAATTATATATATATATATATATATATATATATATATATATGTATATGTATATTTTATGCTTAAAAAAGAAAGAAAATGGCCTACAAAATCCACACCTGGTTTCAAAGCAGATGACTCAAAGAGGAAATGAGATTGTTTCATGGTACACAGATTAGTCCCATGTTATTAGTGACCAAGAAACGTCTCCTCCTATCCTAACTTCACTGCACAGTATTCAATTAAAACTTACTTTCAAATCAAAAAGTTAGTCAGCATACCATCCAGAGCTGGACTCTTAGGATTTACTATAAATTGCCTATAAATAAGTAAGACCACGCTATGATGTCCAAAACAACATGTTTTTTAAAACAAAGATTTTTCTAACCTACGACGTATTTGTTTTTTAAATCTTATGTCTGGGATGATTCTTAAGTTTATCTTGTTTTCCCCTTCACTTCAAACACTTGAAGTAGCACTTTTTTTCCTTCCTCCCCTTCAGCCTAACCTCTTCAATAAACCCCTTTTTAAAAGAAGAAACAATAAATGAACTGACAGGAGGTGAAAGAAGGAGGAGTGTGCGCTCCAAGAATAAAGGGCGGTTTTATAACAGGAGGTACTTTTGTTAGCAAGTGACTGGCAGGTCTCCTCCCCCAAGTTAGAAGAAATTCCATCCACTCCCCAAAAGTGCAGAGGCCAAAAATGTCCAGTGGAACAGTTCTGAAACCCCAGCGTCTGCAGAGAGCCGAGGGGGGCGGACTGGCGAATGGGGGAAGGGGAAAGAGAAAGAGACCAGCAGGAGAGAAAAGAACAAAAGGAGAAACCCAAGAAAGGAGAAAGGGACGGCGGGACCAGGGCGGCCCGCGAGCCAGTGTGGGGGAGAGAGCCTGAGAGTAGGCGAGCGCGACCCGGGGGAGGCGAGCGCGGAACGGGCGCACCATGGACAGGGCTCGGCGCGGCCCACACCCCTCTAGGGGGCGGCGGGAGGGAGCGCGCGAGACCGCGGGCGCCAGTCCGGTCCAGCCCCCGGCGCCCGTGGCCGGAGCGCGCCAGGCCCTGACCCGTGATGACCACGGAGGGGGGCGATCCGCACCATCTGTCCCTGCCCCGGTCGCCGCCGCACTTCCGAACCGCGCCCGCACTTTTTGGAGCAGTCGCCGGCCGGCCACCCCCAGCCGCCGGCGGTGCGCTGGTGGCCCCCTGGGGGGGACTCCCCCCCCCCCCGCCCCCGAGACCCCTTCAGGCCGTGAGGGCGGACACGCCGCTCTCCCGCAGCCACGGCGGGCCCCCACCGCCCGCGGCGGCAGAAGCGGGACCCCCAGCCGGACCCCGCCCAGCGCGGGGGGTCTCGGCCGCGGCGCGCGGCTTCCCTTCGCCAGACCCCGCTGGCGGGCTAGGAGGGGCCTCGGGGCATCCTCTGGCCGGCCGCCGCGGGAAAGTTGGACGCTCGGCCGGGCTGGGGACCCGCGCGGAGTGGGGAGGGAGGCTGAGACCTGCCTGGAGCAGGTGCTTCCCGCCGCTGAGGAGCCTCCCGGTACCGGTCCCAGGGATAGGCTGTCTGGCGCTCTCCCGAAGGCGTGAAAAGTGCGGAGGCTCCCGGTCAAGGCGCCCCCAGGACGCACGCAGGGTAGAGGCAGCCGGACAGAGGAAGGGGAAAAATAGCCGAGTAACGGAACTTCTCCCTGCCCGGCGGGATAAGGGGCGTGCGGGGCCAGGGTCTGGGTGCGGAGGCGCGGGCCCGCGTAGACTCGTCTGGGCAAGGGAGCGTGGTTTTCTTTTCAGGTAGGACCGACAGAGAAAATTGCGAGGGCAGGAAAACAGAAATAGGCAGCAATTCGACGCTAGGATAAAGACAATAGGACACTGGAGCCCTCGGGCGCCGGGAGCCGCGCGGGTGCCAGGGTGAGGTGGGGTGGAGGCAAGTCCCGTAACTAAGATACCAGAGTGAGAATTCCGACTGCAAACTCGAGACCCATCTCTGCAGAAATAAACAAAAAAATTGGAGCAAAGTGCTACGCGAGGGGTGAGAAGCATAGAAAACTGCAAAACCGGAGTGCTAGCGTAGCTCACCCTTCTGCTGCCTAGAGACACCCCCCCGGGAGCTGGCTGGACCCCCGCAGGGGCAGTGGGGAGACCGTGATCAGCCCCTTTGGGCACCCGCCAAGAGAGGCGCGGGAGACCGGCTGGCCCCGGGCGCCCTGCTCCGGCGCCCGGCCCCTGCCTCGTGTCTGCGCAGCTCCCGGCCGCGCGGTGCGGCACCTCCCTTCCCGGGTGCGCAGCCCGGCCCCGCAGCGGCGCGGGGAACAAAGGGACCCGGCGCCGCCCGCCCCACCCCGCCCGCGGCCCGGCCCGCGGGGACCGCCGCGTACCTGAAGCAGGGCCGCCAGCAGCGGCAGCAGGGTCCGCGGCGCTCCCACTATCCGGCACATGGAGGCGGAGAGGGGCCGAGCGAGGAGCCGGAGGCGGCGGCAGCGGCAGCACCAACAGCGGCGCGGAGAGACGGCTCCAGGCAGTTTCCACCCCCTTCCCTTCCCTCCCCTCCCCACCCCCTTCTCCGCTGCTCCGCGCTCCCCGCCAATGGAGAGCGAGCTGATGACAAATAGCGGGCCGCGGAGTCCGCGGGACTCGCACCACGAGTAATAAAACAGACCGAGATCAAGGAGCTGGGGAGGGGGCGGGGGAGAAGGCGGGCGTGCGCGTGAGGGTGTGAGTGTGTGCGTGTGTGTGCGTGTGTGAGTGTGTGGCCGCGGTGGCAGCGCAGGCTGCTCTGTTTCGGCCCCAAGCACTGCGAAGCCAGGAGGGATGCAGGCGACGGGGACCTTGGCCGGTGGAAGATGCGGAGGTGCAAGCGGAGCGGCGGGAGCGCCCCAGGAGCTCCGCAACGCGAGGTTTCGGGCTCGGGGTTTTGCTTCCTCCGGGTCCCCTCTCTAGGGCCGCCGGGCACGACGAAGACGCCGGCGAGAGCGCCGCGGGGAGGGCGCTCGGGGCCGTGCGCGCTGCGCCCACAAAGGGCAGCAGTCCCGCCGCCCGGCGCCTCCGCTGCGTGGGGGCGGAGGTCCGCTTCTTGGCGCCCCTTGCCGCTCCCCCCGGAGAGTTGGAGACTGTTCTCCGGCCTCGGCCGCGCGGGGATGAGGCCAGGGGCCGGCGCGGCCGCTCCCGCCGCGGCTCCGTCCCGCGCAGTTGCCGCCGCGGCCGCCCCCGCTGCCCGCGCGCCGGTTCTCGGCCCGCGCCGCTCACTCGCGCGCGCCGCCCCACCCCCGCGTCGCTGCCGCCGCCCGCGCGCCTCGCTCGGCCTCCGCGAGCGCGATCAGGGCGAGCCGCCGCCGCTGTCCCCGCGCTCGCCCGCCCCGCGCGCTGCCCGCTCCCAGCTCGTATTGCCTCCAGCCGCCGCCGCCGCCGCCGCCCTCGCCCCCGCCTCCCTCCTCCGCTGAGCCTACCCGCCCGCGTCGTGGCCAATCGGAGGCCACCAAGCTGCAGCGGTAGCCGGCCGGATCCGCGGCAGCCGCCCGCCCCCGCCCAGCCGAAGCGCCCCATTTTTGCTGCAGCCCGCGGGGGGTCGCCGGAGGGAAGCCTGGGGTACGCGGAGCACAGCCCCGGCAGGTGGAGGGGCTGCGAGAAAGAAAAAGAACTTGCGCAGGAACTTGATTGGGTGGCAGGTTCATTTTTGGACCGCGATGGGGATCGGATAGAGAAGAGGCTTTGGAGGGGGGATGATTCCTCCGAAGCCTAACGCACGCTTCTCTTTCCTCCTGTTATTCTTTCGAGATAGACTGTTTTTTTTTTTTTTTTCCTTTCTGGGCAGGGGCAGACACAGCAAACTGGCGACGCAGGCAGGGCGCATCCTGGCCATTGTCTGCGGCGCTCGCCACGAGCCACCTGCGGGCCGGGAGGGCGGAGGCCCGGCACTTCTCCCCTCTTTGCGGATGTACTGAAACTGCGAAGTTTAGGTGTGCTTGTTATGTTGTTTTTCCCTCTGGGGGTTTGTGAGTGCGTGTTATTTTCTTTGAAGTCTCCCGTTTTCTGTTTCTACTCGTTCGTGACACTGTTCACAATTTTTAGCAAGTGGTCTAAGGGACTTTGACTTCCCTCCCTAAACCACTGCCAAGAACAACAAAAAGTATAGAACGAAAGAAAAAGAAAGCGGGGGAAAAGGAGCTAAAAGCCAGAACTTGCCCTGAAGAATAGGATTATCTAAGAGATAAAATGACTGATTCTGAGTTCGCACCAAGTAAAGGATTTTTGCTTCGTCCTTGTAAGGTATAAACTTGGAGTGGATCACAAAAAAAAAAAAAAGTGAGAGACTTCACAAGTTTGGGTCACAGGCATTTGTGGAATGGAGGGAGGGGTGAGGAGCAGTCGATTTTGGTGAGGTATTAAGTTTTTGTCAGTAATTTTTTTTTAAAGGTTTTTTCAGGTAAAGAAAAATACCTTTCTTTTTTCTCCTAGGCTTTTCAGCACTTAGGAAATCATCAAACTTCGTTGCAATTAATGTGCATTCCTCTTCTGCTTTGGATAACTGAAGAACTAAGATTATTTGAATTTGAGTTTCAAGATGCTGATTATTTAAGAACTTGATATGAATCTCTAAAAATCAAGGACTAATTTCTTTGACATAAGTGATGCAGCTTTTAATAATGTACTGTCACTAGCTCGGCTTTTAAAAATTCAGTATTCATAGGGAAGTTGATTCAAGTTTAATTAAAACATAATATTGTAGGCCTTTTAAAAATGAAACTCAATTTTTTTTTCCTGGATTTTCTTTCCAAAAGAATAAGAAAGATCATGTTAATTAAATTTAAAGACAAAAGGCTCCACTTGTTCTTTCTCTTCCTTCTTTGCTAGATAGTATTGTCACATTATTGCTAATTGACCTAAAATTTCTCCTTGTAATTGGATATTTGTGAGTTCCACTTTCAAGGAGTCATGTATAATAGAAAAACATCTAGCCGCAATATTAGGGATATCCTTTGTTGTACTCAAAAATGAATTTATAGAGTTCATCTCTGTGCCTAAGAATTAAGCTGTGATCCCAGACTTGAGGCTTTAGTTACAGCCTCACCACTCCCAGCAATAGCCACTGATGTTTATTGCCATTCTGATTAATTTAAAGGTAGAAGAGATTTCAGTATGAATAACTATTGCTTATTAGTATTATTTGCTTGAAGCTTTAAAAATTGTTCCCTTTATAAATAAAACTCTTACTGTGACTTCAAAATCTGCTTTGGAATGGCTGTCAGTCAACTAATTCTCTTGATTCCAGTGGTTTTCAATCAGCCACGTAAGCACTGACAGTATTTTATTTTTTATTTATAAAAAATTTATGTCCAGCTTCCATGAGTCTCACTCTTCAGTGGTTATAGGTTGCTTTGGAATCTTACCTGAGTTTAACTTGATCACGTGCTTGGCCCAATCTTGCTAATCAGCCTTTGATCAGGAGAAGGGAGAACCTAGTCGCAGATCATCTTATTGGAGATTGGCACATCCATTTGATTCTAATGAAAGTAGATCTAGTATTGACTTTGGTGCCCAAGACAAATGGTACCTCCATTTTGCCATTCTAAAGGTAATCTACTGGGTCATTCATATATTTGGGCCAGCTCTCAGGATTTTGGCTTCTGCTCAAAGCATTGCCAGTCTGAAGACTAACTTTCTATCATCTTGCACAGCTCCAGGGATGAAGGGGCCTAGGCAGTGACCTAGAGAAACAGCTTGATTGTGGGGGGAGCGGGGAACACAAGAAAAATAATAATTAAAACTAAGACTGGCTTATACTCTGAAAATCAGCTTAATCCCTTGATTTCTGAACTAGGCACTGCTGCTGATCTACTCCAAGAGGTCTGAAATGAATACCTATGTCAAACATTATGGACAGACTGAATAAATGATAACTCCTGCACACATAGCAAGATTTCATATGCATGTAAATGCCATGATGATTCGTTTTTAAACATTCATTTCAAGGAAAAGTCAGAATAACTTCATGTTCTGGTGTGTATTCTCAAACAGGATATGCTAAACATACAAATACATCACACGAGTATTTTTCTAAAAGGGTCCTGACTTTGGAAAGAAATACAAACAGTAGTTGTCAAGTCTGCAACCTGTGCCCCCACCCCCACCCCCCTGCCCCAAACACACAGGCACACACCTCTGGGACAGGATACACACTAGTCTTGGCTTCTGACACCCAGCTGAGAGCCCTTCCCAAATGTTGACTCAAGACCCTCCGCCATGGTTCCCTTTTCTTGCCTGGTCTACAGGATAAACTAGAATTGTCCCTTCTCCCTTAGGAAGTAGCTCTGGCATTTGCACGTTTCTTCCCAACTAGCTTTAGTGTGTTAACACTGACCTTCCCTAGGTTCACAGGCCTTTTAGAGTCACAGGCTGTTGTAAGTGAAACGTCAAGGTGGTCTAAGGCTTAAAGATATACACAAGGCTAGCAGAGGCAAATAGACAACACTGACTGGGACTCAGCCTTACTGCCCATCTTCTGGTGTGTGTGTGTGTGTGTGTGTGTGTGTGTGTGTGTGTGTGACTCAGCCTGACTGGGACTCAGCCTTACTGCCCGTCTTCTGGTGTGTGTGTGTGTGTGTGTGTGTGTGTGA